>NW_027251246.1:32500-57253 GCF_044704955.1 Pristiophorus japonicus | reverse complement strand
AAGGCAAGAGAGAAAAGGCGAGAGAGAGAGTGTGTAATAGAGAGAGAGAAAGGGAGACCGAGATGGCGAAGAGAGAGAGACAGAGAAGGTGAGTGAGAAAGAGAAGGCAAGAGTGGGAGACAGAGAAGGTGAGAGAGAGAGAGAGAGAGAGAGAGAGGAGAGAGAGAGAAGGTGAGAGAGAGAAGGCGAGAGGGAGAGTGAGAGGGCGAGAGAGAGAGAGAGAGAGAGAAGATGAGGGAGAGAGAGACAGAGATTGAGATAGAGTGAAGGGGATGGTGAGAGAACGAGAGAGAGAGAGAGATGGTGAGAGAGAGAGAGAAGGCGAGAGAGAGAGAAGGCGAGAGAGAGAGAATGCAAGTGAGAGAGAGTGTGAGAGCGAAGGCGGGAGAGAGAGAGAGAGAAGGCGAGCGAGGGAGAGAGAGAGAGAGAGTGAAGGCGGGAGGGAGAAGGCGAAGAGAGAGAGAGAAAGCAAGAGAAAGAGAGAAGGCAAGAAAGAGAGAGAATGCAAGTGAGAGAGAGAGAGCGAAGGCGGGAGAGAGAAGAGAGAAGGCGGGAAAGAGAGAGAGAGAGAAGGCGAGAGAGAGAGAAAGAGACAGAGAGAGCGAGAGAAGGTGAGAGAGAGAAAGAGAGAGAGAGAGAGAGAGAGAAGGCGGGAAGAGAGAGCGAGAAAGCAAGAAAAAGAGAGAAGGCTTGAGTGAGAGAGAGAGAGAGAGAGGGGGAAGGAGAGAAAGAGAGTGAGAGAGAGAAAGAAGTCGAGAGATAGAGAGAGAGAGCGAGAAGGTGAGAGAGAGAGAGAGAGACAGAGAAAGAGAGCGATAGAGAGAGAGAGAGAGAGAGAGACAGAAGGCGGGAGAGAGAGAGAAAAGGTGAGAGGGAGAATGCAAGAGAGTGAAGGCGAGTGAGAGAGAGAGTGAGAAAGAGGGAGGCAGAGAGAGAGAGCGAGATTTAGAGAGAGGGGGAGAGAAAGAAAGAGAAGACGAGAGAGCCAAGGTGAGAGAAAGAGAGAGAGAGAGCAAAGGCGAGAGAGAGCAGGCGAGAGAGAGAGAGAGAGAGAAGGCGAGAGAGAGAGAGAGAAAGAGAGAGACAGAGAGCGAGAGAGACAGAGAAAGAGAGAGATAGAGAGGGAGAGAAACAGACAGAAGAGAAAGAGAAAGAGAAAGAGAGAGAGAGAGAGAGAAAAGGCGAGAGGGAAAATGCGAGAGTGAAGGCGAGTGAGAGAGAGAGAGAGAAAGAGAAGGCAAATGAGAGAAGAGAGCCAGAAGGCGAGAGAGCGAGTAAGAGAGAGAGATAGCGAGAAGGCGAGAGAGAGCAGACGAGTGTGAGAAGGCGAGAGAGAGAAGGAGAAAGAGAGAGTGAGAGAGTGAGAGAGTGAGAGAGAGAGAGAGGAGAAGGCGAGTGAGAGAGAGAGAGAGGGAGCGAGGGCGAGAGAGACAAGGCAAGAGAGCGAGAAGGCGAGTGAGAGAGAGAGAGAGAAGGCAAGAGAGAGAGAAGGTGAGAGAAAGAGAGAGAGAAGGCAAGAGAGAGACAGAGAAGGTTAGAAAGAGAGGAGAGAAAGAGAGAGAGAGTGAGAAAGAGAGAAGGTGAGAGAGAGAGAGAAGGCGAGAGGGAGAGAGCGAGCGAGACGGCGAGAGAGAGGGAGAGAGAGAGAGAGAGGAGGCGAGAGAGAGGTGGTGAGGGAGAGAGAGACTGAGATTGAGATAGAGAGAAGGGGAGGGTGAGAGAACGAGAGAGAGAGAGAGAGAGAAGGCAAGAGAGAGAAAGAGAGAGAGGAGGCGAGAGAGAGAGAAGTTGAGGGAGAGAGACAGAGATTGAGATAGAAAGAAGGGGAGGGTGAGAGAACGAGAGAGAGAGAGAGAGAAAGAACGAGAGAGAAGGAGGGAAAGAGAGTGAGAGAGAGAAAGAAGTCGAGAGAGAAGGCGGGAGAGAGAGAGAGAGAGAAAAAAGTCGAGGGAGAATGCGAGAGAGTGAAGGCAAGAGAGAGAGAGAGAGAGAGAGCGAGAGAGAAAGGGAGAGCGAGATGGAGAGAGCGAGAGAGAAGGCAGGAGAGAGAAGGTGTGAGAGAGAGAGAGAGAGTGCGAGAAGGTGAGTGAGAGAGAGAAGGTGAGTGAGAGAGAGAGAGAGAGAGAGGTGAGTGAGAGAGAGGGAAAAGGCAAGAGAGAGAGACAGAGAAGGTGAGTGAGAGAGAGAAGGCACGAGACAGACAGAGAAGGTGAGAGAGAGGAGAGAAAGAGAGAGAGAAGGTGAGAGAGAGAGAGAAGGTGAGAGAGTGAGAGTAGGCGAGAGGGAGAGGGAGAGGAGGCGAGAGAGAGAGAAGGTGAGAGAGAGAGAGACAGACATTGAGATAGAGAGAAGGGGAGGGTGAGAGAACGAGAGAGAAAGAGAGAGATGGCAAGAAGGAGAGAAGGCGAGAGAGAGAGAGAGAGAAGGCGAGAGAGAGAGAAGGCGAGAGAGAGAGACAGAGAGAGAAGGTGGGAGAGAGTGAAGGGGGGAGGGAGAAGGCGAAGAGAGAGAGAGAAAGCAAGAGAAAGAGAGAAAACGAGAGAGAAGGCTTGAGGCTTGAGTGAGAAAGAGAGAGAGAGAAAGCAGTCGAGAGAGAGAGAAGGCGGGAGAGAGAGAGAGAGAGAGAGAAAAGGCGAGAGGGAGAATGCGAGAGAGTGAAGGCAAGAGAGTGAAGGCGAGTGAGAGAGAGAGAGAGAGAGAAAAGAGAGAAGGCGGGAAAGAGACAGAGACAGAGAGAGAGAGCGAGAGAGTGCGAGAAGGTGAGAGAGAGAAAGAGAGAGAGAGAGAGGAAGAGAGAGAGAGAAGGCGGAAGAGAGAAGGCAAGAGAGAAAAGGCGAGAGAGAGTGTAGAGAGAGAGAAAGGGAGAGCGAGATGGCGAGAGAGAGACAGAGAAGGTGAGTGAGAGAGAGAATGCAAGAGAGAGAGACAGAGAAGGTGAGTGAGAGAGAAGGAGAGAAAGAGAGAGAAGGCGAGAGAGAGGGAGAGAGAGAAGATGAGGGAGAGAGAGACAGAGATTGAGATAGAGAGAAGGGGATGGTGATAGAACGAGAGAAAGAGAGAGAGAGAAGGTGGAAGAGAGAAAAGGCGGGAGGGAGAATGCGAGATAGTGAAGGCGAGTGAGAGAGAGACAGAGAGAAGGCAAATGAGAGAGTGAGAGAGAAGGCGAGAGAGAGAGAGAAGGCGAGAGAGAGGAGGAGAGCGAAAGAGAGAGGCAGAGAGAAAGAGCGAGAGTTAAAGAGAGAGGGAGAGAAAGAAAGAGAAGACGAGAGAGCGAAGGTGAGAGAGCGAAGGTGAGAAAAAGAGAGAGAGAGAAGGCGAGAGAGAGCAGGCAGGAGAGAGAGAGCAGGCGAGAGAGAGAGTCAGAGAGAGAGATAGAGAGAGAGAGATAGAGAGGGAGAGAGAGAGAGAAAGAGACAGAAGGCGGGAGAGAGAGAGAGAAAAGGCAAGAGGGAGAATGCGAGAGAGTGAAGGCGAGTGAGAGAGAGAGAGAGAGAAGGCAAATGAGAGAAGAGAGCCAGAAGGCGAGAGAGCGAGTAAGAGAGAGAGATAGCGAGAAGGCGAGAGAGAGCAGACGAGTGAGAGAGAGAGAGAAAGAAGGCGAGACAGAGAAGGAGAGAAAGAGAGAGAGAGATGGGGTGAGAGAGAGGAGAGAACGAGAGAGAGCGAGAAGGAGAGAGAGAGAAGGTGAGGGAGAGAGAGAAGGTGAGGGAGAGAGAGAAGGTGAGGGAGAGAGAGTAGGCGAGCGTGAGAGAGAGGGAGAGGAAGAGAGAGCGAGAGAGACGGCGAGAGAGAGAGAAGGCAAGAGAGGGAGAGAAGGCGAGAGGGAGAGAAGGCGAGAGAGAGAGAGAATGCAAGTGAGAGAGAGAGAGCGAAGGCGGGAGAGAGAGAGAGAGAGCGAAGGCAAGAGAGAGAGAAAGAGACAGAAGGCGGGAGAGAGAGAGAGAGAGAGAGAAAAGGCAAGAGGGAGAATGCGAGAGAGTGAAGGCGAGTGAGAGAGAGAGAGAGAGAGAGAAAGAGAGAAGGCAAATGAGAGAAGAGAGCCAGAAGGCGAGAGAGCGAGTAAGAGAGAGAGATAGCGAGAAGGCGAAAGAGAGCAGACGAGAAAGAAGGCGAGACAGAGAAGGAGAGAAAGAGAGAGAGAGGAGTGAGAGAGGTGAGAGAGAGGAGAGAACGAGAGAGAGAGAGTTGGTGAGAGGGAGAGAAGGCGAGAGAGAGAATGCGAGATAAGGCGAGAGAGGGAGAGAGAGAGAGTGAAGGCGGGAGGGAGAAGGCTTGAGTGAGAGAGAGAGAGGGAAGGAGAGAAAGAGTGAGAGAGAGAAAGAAGTCGAGAGAGAGAGAAGGCGGGAGAGAGAGAGAGAGAGAGAGAGAGAGAGAGAAAAGACGAGAGGGAGAATGCGAGAGAGTGAAGGCAAGAGAGTGAAGGCGAGTGAGAGAGAGAGAGAGCGAAAAGAGAGAAGGCGAGAAAGAGACAGAGAGAGAGAGAGAGAGAGAGCGAGAGAGTGCGAGAAGGTGAGAGAGAGAAAGAGAGAGAGGAAGAGAGAGAGAGAGAAGGCGGGAGAGAGAAGGCAAGAGAGAAAAGGCGAGAGAGCAGAGAGAGAGTGTAATAGAGAGAGAGAAAGGGAGATCGAGATGGCGAGAGAGAGAGACAGAGAAGGTGAGTGAGAGAGAGAAGGCAAGAGGGCGAGTGAGAGGGCGAGTGAGAGGGCGAGAGAGAGGGCGAGAGAGAGAGAAGATGAGGGAGAGAGAGACAGAGATTGAGATAGAGAGAAGGGGATGGTGATAGAATGAGAGAGAGAAAGAGAGAGAGAAGGTGAGGGCGAGAAAAAAAGAGAGAGAGAAGGCGGGAGAGAGAGAGAGAAAAGGCGAGAGGGAGAATGCGAGATAGTGAAGGCGAGTGAGAGAGAGACAGAGTGAAGGCAAATGAGAGAATGCGAGAGAGTGAGAGAAGGCGAGAGAGAGAGAGAAGGCGAGAGACAGAGAGAAGGCGAGAGAGCGAGGGTGAGAGAGAAGGCGAGAGAGAGGAGGAGAGCAAAAGAGAGAGGCAGAGAGAAAGAGCGAGAGTTAAAGAGTGAGGGAGAGAAAGAGAAGAGAAGACGAGAGAGCGAAGGTGAGAGAAAGAGAGAGAGAGAAGGCGAGAGAGAGCAGGCGGGAGAGAGAGAGCAGGCGAGAGAGAGAAGGTGAGGAGAGAGAGACAGAGAGGGAGAGAGAGAGAGAAAGAGACAGAAGGCGGGAGAGAGAGAGAGAGAGAGAGAAAAGGCAAGAGGGAGAATGCGAGAGAGTGAAGGCGAGTGAGAGAGAGAGAGAGAGAGAGAAGGCAAATGAGAGAAGAGAGCCAGAAGGCGAGAGAGCGAGTAAGAGAGAGAGTGATAGCGAGAAGGCGAGAGAGAGCAGACGAGTGAGAGAGAGAGAGAAAGAAGGCGAGACAGAGAAGGAGAGAAAGAGAGAGAGAGATGGGGTGAGACAGAGAAGGAGAGAACGAGAGAGAGCGAGAAGGAGAGAGAGAGAGAGAGAAGGTGAGGGAGAGAGAGTAGGCGAGCGTGAGAGAGGGCGAGAGAGAGAGAGAGAGAGAGAGAGAAGGTGAGGGAGAGAGAGACAGAGATAGAGAGAAGGGGAGGGTGAGAGACGGGAGAGAGAGAGAGAGATGGCGAGAGAGAGATGGCGAGAGAGAGAGAAGGCAAGAGAGAGAGAGAAGGCGAGAGAGAGAGAGAAAAGGCGAGAGAGAGAGAAGGCGAGAGTGAGAGAGAAGGCGAGAGAGAGAGAGAGAATGCAAGTGAGAGAGAGAGAGCGAAGGCGGGAGAGAGAAGGCGAGAGAGGGAGAAAGAGACAGAAGGCGGGAGTGAGAGAGAGAGAGAGAGAGAAAAGGCAAGAGGGAGAATGCGAGAGAGTGAAGGCGAGTGAGAGAGAGAGAGAGAGAGAGAGAGAAGGCAAATGAGAGAAGAGAGCCAGAAGGCGAGAGAGCGAGTAAGAGAGAGAAATAGCAAGAAGGCGAGAGAGAGCAGACGAGTGAGAGAGAGAGAGAAAGAAGGCGAGACAGAGAAGGATAGAAAGAGAGAGAGAGATGGGGTGAGAGAGAGGTGAGAGAAAGAGAGAACGATAGAGAGCGAGAAGGAGAGAGAGAGAGCGAGAGAAAGTGAGGGAGAGAGAGGTGGTGAGGGAGAGAGAGAAGGTGAGGGAGAGAGAGTAGGCGAGCGTGAGAGAGGGCGAGAGAGAGGTAGAGGGAGAGAGAGAGAGAGAGAGAGGAGGCGAGAGAGAGAGAGGAGGCGAGAGAGAGAGGTGAGGGAGAGAGAGACAGAGATTGAGATAGAGAAGGGGAGGGTGAGAGAACGAGAGGGAGAGAGAGAGAGAGATGGTGAGAGGCAGAGAAGGCGAGAGAGAGAGAAGGCGAGAGAGAGAGAAGGCGAGAGAAGGCAAGAGAGGGAGAGAGAGAGATTGAAGGCGGGAGGGAGAAGGCGAAGATAGAGAGAGAAAGCAAGAAAAAGAGAGAAGGCTTGAGTGAGAGAGAGAGAGAGGGAAGGAGAGAAAGAGAGTGAGAGAGAGAAAGAAGTCGAGAGAGAGAGTGTGAAGGCAGAAGAGAAAGAGAGTGAGAGAGAGAGAAAGAAGTCGAGAGAGAGAGAGTGAAGGCAGAAGAGAGAGAGAGAGAGAGAAAAGAGAAGGTGGGAAAGAGAGAAAGAGACAGAGAGAGAGAGCGAGAGAGAGAGAGAGAGAAGGCGGGAGAGAGAAGGCAAGAGAGAAAAGGCGAGAGAGAGAGAGAGAGAGAGTGTAATAGAGAGAGAAAGGGAGAGCGAGATGGCGAGAGCGAGAGAGAGAGAGAGAAGGCAGGAGAGAGAAGGCGGAGAGAGAGAGCGAGAGAGAATGCGAGGGAGAGGGAGACAAGGCAAGAGAGCGAGAAGGTGAGAGTGAGAGAGAGAGAGGAGGTGAGTGAGAGAGAGGTGAGTGAGAGAGAGAAGGTGAGTGAGAGAGAGAAAGAGAGAGAGAGAGAGAGAAGGCAAGAGAGAGAGACAGAGATGAGTGAGAGAGAGAGAGAGAGAGAGAAGGCAAGAGAGAGAGAGAAGGCAAGAGAGAGAAGGAGAGAGAGAGAGAGAGAGAAGGTGAGAGAGAGAGAGAAGGCAAGAGGGAGAGGGCGAGAGAGGGAGCGAGCGAGAGAGAGAGAAGATGAGGGAGAGAGAGACAGAGATTGAGATAGAGAGAAGGGGAGGGTGAGAGAACAGGAGAGAGAGAAAGAGAGAGATGGCGAAAGAGAGAGATGGCGAGAGAGAGAGAAGGCGAGAGAGTGAGAGAGAAGGCGAGAGAGGGAGAGAGAGAGAGAGTGAAGGCGGGAGAGAGAAGGCGAAGAGAGAGAGAGAAAGCAAGAGAAAGCGAGAGAGAAGGCTTGCGTGAGAGAGAGAGAGAGGGGGGGAAGGCGAGAGAGAGAGAGAGAGAAAGAAGTGGAGAGATAGAGAGGGTGAGAGAGACAGAGAGAAAGAGGGAGAAGGCGGGAGAAGGCGGGAGAGACAGAGAGAGAGAGAAAAGGCGAGAGGGAGAATGCGAGAGAGTGAAGGTGAGTGAGACAGAGAGAGAGAAAAGAGAGAAGGCAAATGAGAGAATGCGTGAGAGTGAGAGATAGAAGGCGAGAGAGAGAGAAGGCGAGAGAGCGAGGGTGAGAGAGAAGGCGAGAGAGAGGCAGAGAGAGAAAGAAAGAGGCAGAGAGAAAGAGCGAGAGTTAAAGAGTGAGGGAGAGAAAGAGAAGAGAAGACGAGAGAGCGAAGGTGAGAGAAAGAAAGAGAGAGAAGGCGAGAGAGAGCAGGCGGGAGAGAGAGAGCAGGCGGGAGAGAGAGAGCAGGCGAGAGAGGGAGAAGGTGAGGAGAGAGACAGAGAGGGAGAGAGAGAGAGAAAGAGACAGAAGGCGGGAGAGAGAGAGAGAGAGAGAAAAGGCAAGAGGGAGAATGCGAGAGAGTGAAGGCGAGTGAGAGAGAGAGAGAGAGAGAAGGCAAATGAGAGAAGAGAGCCAGAAGGCGAGAGAGCGAGTAAGAGAGAGTGATAGCGAGAAGGCGAGAGAGAGCAGACGAGTGACAGAGAGAGAGAAAGAAGGCGAGACAGAGAAGGAGAGAAAGAGAGAGAGAGATGGGGTGAGACAGAGAAGGAGAGAAGGAGAGAACGAGAGAGAGCGAGAAGGAGAGAGAGAGAGAGAGAAGGTGAGGGAGAGAGAGTAGGCGAGCGTGAGAGAGGGCGAGAGAGAGAGAGAGAGAGAGGAGGCAAGAGAGAGAGAAGGCGAGAGAGAGAGAGAAAAGGCGAGAGAGAGAGAAGGCGAGAGTGAGAGAGAAGGCGAGAGAGAGAGAGAGAATGCAAGTGAGAGAGAGAGAGCGAAGGCGGGAGAGAGAAGGCGAGAGAGGGAGAAAGAGACAGAAGGCGGGAGTGAGAGAGAGAGAGAGAGAAAAGGCAAGAGGGAGAATGCGAGAGAGTGAAGGCGAGTGAGAGAGAGAGAGAGAGAGAGAGAGAGAGAGAGAGAGAGAGAAGGCAAATGAGAGAAGAGAGCCAGAAGGGGAGAGAGCGAGTAAGAGAGTGAAATAGCAAGAAGGCGAGAGAGAGCAGACGAGTGAGAGAGAGAAAGAAGGCGATACAGAGAAAGATAGAAAGAGAGAGATGGGGTGAGAGAGAGAAGGTGAGAGAGAGAAAGAGAGAACGATAGAGAGCGAGAAGGAGAGAGAGAGAGAGAGAGAAGGTGAGGGAGAGAGAGGTGGTGAGGGAGAGAGAAGGTGAGGGAGAGAGAAGGTGAGGGAGAGAGAGTAGGCGAGCGTGAGAGAGGGCGAGAGAGAGGGAGAGGGAGAGAGAGAGGAGGCGAGAGAGAGAGGAGGCGAGAGAGAGAGAAGGTGAGGGAGAGAGAGACAGAGATTGAGATAGAGAGAAGGGGAGGGTGAGAGAACGAGAGGGAGAGAGAGAGAGAGAGAGAGATGGTGAGAGGCAGAGAAGGCGAGAGAGAGAGAAGGCGAGAGAGAGAGAAGGCGAGAGAAGGCAAGAGAGGGAGAGAGAGAGATTGAAGGCGGGAGGGAGAAGGCGAAGATAGAGAGAGAAAGCAAGAAAGAGAGAGAAGGCTTGAGTGAGAGAGAGAGAGAGGGAAGGAGAGAAAGAGAGTGAGAGAGAGAAAGAAGTCGAGAGAGAGAGAGAGTGAAGGCAGAAGAGAGAGAGAGAGAGAAAAGAGAAGGTGGGAAAGAGAGAAAGAGACAGAGAGAGAGAGCGAGAGAGAGAGAGAGAGAAAAGGCGGGAGAGAGAAGGCAAGAGAGAAAAGGCGAGAGAGAGAGAGTGTAATAGAGAGAGAAAGGGAGAGCGAGATGGCGAGAGCGAGAGAGAGAGAGAGAGAAGGCAGGAGAGAGAAGGCAGAGAGAGAGAGCGAGAGAGAATGCGAGGGAGAGGGAGACAAGGCAAGAGAGCGAGAAGGTGAGAGTGAGAGAGAGAAGGTGAGTGAGAGAGAGGTGAGTGAGAGAGAGAAGGTGAGTGAGAGAGAGAAAGAGAGAGAGAGAAGGCAAGAGAGAGAGACAGAGATGAATGAGAGAGAGAGAGAGAGAAGGCAAGAGAGAGAGAGAAGGCAAGAGAGAGAAGGAGAGAGAGAGAGAGAGAAGGTGAGAGAGAGAGAGAAGGCGAGAGGGAGAGGGAGAGGGCGAGAGAGAGGGAGAGGGCGAGAGAGAGGGAGAGGGCGAGAGAGAGGGAGCGAGCGAGAGAGAGAAGATGAGGGAGAGAGAGACAGAGATTGAGATAGAGAGAAGGCGAGGGTGAGAGAACAGGAGAGAGAGAAAGAGAGAGATGGAGAAAGAGAGAGATGGCGAGAGAGAGAGAAGGCGAGAGAGTGAGAGAGAAGGCGAGAGAGGGAGAGAGAGAGTGAAGGCGGGAGAGAGAAGGCGAAGAGAGAGAGAGAAAGCAAGAGAAAGCGAGAGAGAAGGCTTGAGTGAGAGAGAGAGAGAGAGAGAGAGGGGGACGGCGAGAGAGAGAGAGAGAGAGAAAGAAGTGGAGAGATAGAGAGGGTGAGAGAGACAGAGAGAAAGAGGGAGAAGGCGGGAGAAGGCGAGAGAGACAGAGCGAGAGAGAAAAGGCGAGAGGGAGAATGCGAGAGAGTGAAGGTGAGTGAGACAGAGAGAGAGAAAAGAGAGAAGGTGGGAGAGAGAGAGAGAAGTCGAGAGAGAGAGAAAGACAGAGAGAGAGAGAGAGAGAGAAGCTGAGAGAGGGTGAGAGAGACAGAGAGAAAGAGGGAGAAGGCGGGAGAGAGAGAGAGAGAGAGAGAGAGAGAAAAGAGAGAAGGCAGGAAAGAGAGAGATAGAGAGAAGTCGAGAGAGAGAGAAAGAGACAGAAAGAGAGAGAGAGAGAGAAAAGGCGAGAGGGAGAATGCGAGATAGTGAAGGCAACTGAGAGAGAGACAGAGAGAAGGCAAATGAGAGAATGCGTGAGTGAGAGATAGAAGGCGAGAGAGAGAGAAGGCGAGAGAGCGAGGGTGAGAGAGAAGGCGAGAGAGAGGCAGAGAGAAAGAAAGAGGCAGAGAGAGAGAGCGAGAGTTAGAGAGAGAGGGAGAGAAAGAAAGAGAAGACGAGGGAGAGAAAGAAAGAGAAGACGAGAGAGCGAAGTTGAGAGAAAGAGAGAGAGCAAGCGAAGGTGTGAGAGAGAGAGAGACAGAAAAAGAGAGAGATAGAGAGGGAGAGAGAGAGAAAGAGACAGAAGGCGGGAGAGAGAGAGAGAAAAGGCAAGAGGGAGAATGCGAGAGTGTGAAGGCGAGTGAGAGAGAGAGAAGGCAAATGAGAGACGAGAGCCAGAAGGTGAGGGAGAGCGAGTAAGAGAGAGAGATAGCGAGAAGGCGAGAGAGAACAGACGAGTGAGAGAGAGAGAAAGAAGGCGACACAGAGAAGGAGAGAGAGAGAGAGTGAGAAAGAGAGAGAGAAGGCAGGAAAGAGAGAGAGAGAGAGAGAGAAGTCGAGAGAGAGAGAAAGACAGAGAGAGAGAGAAGGTGAGAGAGAGCGAGAGAGAGAGCAGGCGGGAGAGAGAGAGAGAAAGCAAGAAAAAGAGAGAAGGCTTGAGAGAGAGAGAGAGAGAGAGGGAAGGAGGGAAAGAGAGTGAGAGAGAGAAAGAAGTCGAGAGATAGAGAGAGAAGGCGGGAGAGAGAGAGAGAGAGAGAAAAGGCGAGAGGGAGAATGCGAGAGAGTGAAGGCAAGAGAGTGAAGGCGAGGGAGAGAGAGAGAGAAGAGAGAGAAGAGAGAGAAAAGAGAGAAGGCGGGAAAGAGAGAAAGAGACAGAGAGAGCGAGAGAGTGCTAGAAAGAGAGCGAGAGGAAGAGAGCGAGAGGAAGAGAGAGAGAGGAAGAGAGAGAGAGGAAGAGAGAGAGAGAAGGCAGGAGAGAGAAGGCAAGAGAGAAAAGGCGAGAGAGAGAGTGTGTAATAGAGAGAGAGAAAGGGAGAGCGAGATGGCGAGAGACAGAGAAGGTGAGTGAGAAAGAGAAGGCAAGAGTGGGAGACAGAGAAGGTGAGAGAGAGAGAAGGAGAGAAATAGAGAGAGAGAGAGAAGGTGAGAGAGAGAAGGCGAGAGGGAGAGTGAGAGGGCGAGAGAGAGAGAGAGAGATGAGGGAGAGAGAGACAGAGATTGAGATAGAGTGAAGGGGATGGTGAGAGAACGAGAGAGAGAAAGAGATGGCGAGAGAGAGAGAGAAGGCGAGAGAGAGAGAAGGCGAGAGAGAGAGAATGCAAGTGAGAGAGAGAGAGAGAGAGAGAGAAGGCGAGCGAGGGAGAGAGAGAGAGTGAAGGCGGGAGGGAGAAGGCAAAGAGAGAGAGAGAAAGCAAGAGAAAGAGAGAAGGCAAGAAAGAGAGAGAATGCAAGTGAGAGAGAGAGCGAAGGCGGGAGAGAGAGCGAGAGAGAGAAGGCGGGAGAGAGAGAGAGAGAGAGAGAGAGAAGGCAAGAGAGAGAGAAAGAGACAGAGAGAGCAAGAGAAGGTGAGAGAGAGAAAGAGAGAGAGAGAGAGAAGGTGGGAGAGAGAGAGCGAGAAAGCAAGAAAAAGAGAGAAGGCTTGAGTGAGAGAGAGAGAGAGAGAGGGGGAAGGAGAGATAGAGAGAGAGAGAGAGAGCGAGAAGGTGAGAGAGAAAGAGAGAGGCAGAGAGAGCGAGAGTTAGAGAGGGGGAGAGAAAGAAAGAGAAGACGAGAGAGCGAAGGTGAGTGAAAGAGAGAGAGAGAGCAAAGGCGAGAGAGAGCAGGCGAGAGAGAGAGAGAGAGAAGGCGAGAGAGAGAGACAGAAAGAGAGCGATAGAGAGAGAGAGAGAGAGAGAGAGAGAGAGAGAGAGAGAGACAGAAGGCGGGAGAGAGAGAGAGAGAAAAGGTGAGAGGGAGAATGCGAGAGAGTGAAGGCGAGTGAGAGAGAGACAGAGAGAGAGAGAGAGACAGAGAAAGAGAGAGAGAGAGAAAAGGCGAGAGGGAAAATGCGAGAGAGTGAAGGCGAGTGAGAGAGAAAGAGAAGGCAAATGAGAGAAGAGAGCCAGAAGGCGAGAGAGCGAGTAAGAGAGAGAGAAAGTGTGAGAAGGCGAGAGAAAAGGCGAGAGAGAGAAGGAGAAAGAGAGAGAGAGAGAGAGAGTGTGAGAGAGAGAGAGAGAGAGAAGGCGAGTGAGAGAGAGAGAGGGAGCGAGGGCGAGAGAGACAAGGCAAGAGAGCGAGGTGAGTGAGAGAGAGAGAGAGAAGGCAAGAGAGGTGAGAGAAAGAGAGAAGGCAAGAGAGAGACAGAGAAGGTTAGAAAGAGAGGAGAGAAAGAGAGAGAGACAGAAGGAGAGAGAGAGAGAGAAGGCGAAAGGGAGAGAGCGAGCGAGACGGCGAGAGATAGAGAGAGAGGAGGCGAGAGAGAGGTGAGGGAGAGAGAGACAGAGATTGAGATAGAGAGAAGGGGATGGTGAGAGAACGAGAGAGATAAAGATAGAGAGATGGCGAGAGAGAGAGAGAAGGCGAGAGGGAGACAGAAAGAGAGAGAGAGAAGGCGGGAGAGAGAGAGAGAAAAGGCGAGAGAGAAAAGGCGAGAGGGAGAATGCGAGATAGTGAAGGCGAGTGAGAGAGAGACAGAGAGAAGGCAAGAGAAGTTAAATGAGAGAATGCGAGAGAGAGAAGGCGAGGGAGCAAGGGTGAGAGAGAAGGCGAGAGAGAGGAGGAGAACGAAAGAGAGAGGCAGAGAGAAAGTGCGAGAGTTAAAGAGAGAGCAAGAGAAAGAAAGAGAAGACGAGAGAGCGAAGGTGAGAGCGAGAGGGAGCAGGCGAGAGAGAGAGAGAGAGAAGGCGAGAGAGAGAGAGTCAGAGAAAGAGAGAGATAGAGAGGGAGAGAGAGAGAGAGAGAGAAGGAAAATGAGCAAAGAGAGCCAGAAGGCGAGAGAGCGAGTAAGAGAGAGAGATAGCGAGAAGGCGAGAGAGAGCAGACGAGTGAGAGAGAGAGAGAAAGAAGGCGAGACAGAGAAGGAGAGAAAGAGAGAGAGAGAAGGGGTGAGAGAGAGGTGAGAGAGAGAAGGAGAGAACGAGAGAGAGAGAGAAGGAGAGAGAGAGGAGGCGAGAGAGAGAGTTGGTGAGAGAGAGAGAGAAGGCGAGAGAGAGAGAGAGAAGGCGAGAGAGAGAGAAGGTGAGGGAGAGAGAGACAGAGATTGAGATAGAGAGAAGGGGAGGGTGAGAGAACGAGAGAGAAAGAGAGAGATGGCAAGAAGGAGAGAAGGCGAGAGAGAGAGAGAGAAGGCGAGAGAGAGACAGAAAGAGAGAGAGAGAGAGAGACAGAAAGAGAGAGAGAGAGAGAAGGCGGGAGAGAGAGAGAAAAGGCGAGAGAGAGAAAAGGCGAGAGGGAGAATGCGAGATAGTGAAGGCGAGTGAGAGAGAGACAGAGAGAAGGCAAATGAGAGAATGCGAGAGAGAGAAGGCGAGAGAAGGCGAGAAAGAGGAGGAGAACGAAAGAGAGAGGCAGAGAGAAAGAGCGAGAGTTAAAGAGAGAGGAAGAAAAAGAAAGAGAAGACGAGAGAGCGAAGGTGAGAGCGAGAGGGAGCAGGCGAGAGAGAGAGAGAAGGCGAGAGAGACAGTCAGAGAAAGAGAGAGATAGAGAGGGAGAGAAAGAGAGAGTTGGTGAGAGAGAGAGAGAAGGCGAGAGAGAGAGAGAGAGAGAGAGAGTTGGTGAGAGAGAGAGAAGGCGAGAGAGAGAGAAGGCGAGAGAGAGAGAAGGCGAGAGAGAGAGAGAAGGCGAGAGAGAGAGAAGGCTTGAGTGAGAGAGAGAGAGAGAGAGGGAAGGAGAGAAAGAGAGGGAAGGAGAGAAAGAAGTCGAGAGAGAGAGAAGGTGGGAGAGAGAGAGAGAGAGAGAAAAGGCGAGAGGGAGAATGCGAGAGAGTGAAGGCAAGAGAGAGAGAGAGAGGGAGAGAGAGAGAGAGAGAAAGGGAGAGCGAGATGGCGAGAGCGAGAGAGAGAAGTCAGGAGAAGGTGTGAGAGAGAGAGAGAGCGAGAAGGTGAGTGAGAGAGGTGGTGAGTGAGAGAGAGAGAGAGAGGTGAGTGAGAGAGAGGGAGAAGGCAAGAGAGAGAGACAGAGAAGGTGAGTGAGAGAGAGAAGGCACGAGAGACAGACAGAGAAGGTGAGAGAGAGAAGGAGAGAAAGAGAGAGATTGAGACAGAGAGAAGGGGAGGGAGAGAGAGACAGAGATTGAGATAGAGAGAAGGGGAGGGTGAGAGAACGAGAGAGAAACAGAGAGATGGCAAGAAGGAGAGAAGGCGAGAGAGAGAGAAGGCGAGAGAGAGAGAGAAGGCGAGAGAGAGACAGAGAGAGAAGGTGGGAGAGAGTGAAGGGGGGAGGGAGAAGGCGAAGAGAGAGAGAGAAAGCAAGAGAAAGAGAAAACGAGAGAGAAGGCTTGAGGCTTGAGTGAGAGAGAGAGAGAGAAGATGAGGGAGAGAGAGACAGAGATTGAGATAGAGAGAAGGGGATGGTGATAGAACGAGAGAAAGAGAGAGAGAGAAGGTGGAAGAGAGAGAAGGTGGGGGAGAGAGAGAGAGAAAAGGCGAGAGGGAGAATGCGAGATAGTGAAGGCGAGTGAGAGAGAGACAGAGAGAAGGCAAATGAGAGAATGCGAGAGTGAGAGAGAAGGCGAGAGAGAGAGAGAAGGCGAGAGAGAGAGAGAGAGAAGGCGAGAGAGAGAGAGAAGGCGAGAGAGAGAGAGAGAAGGCGAGAGAGAGAGAGAAGGCGAGAGAGAGGAGGAGAGCGAAAGAGAGAGGCAGAGAGAAAGAGCGAGAGTTAAAGAGAGAGGGAGAGAAAGAAAGATAAGACGAGAGAGCAAAGGTGAGAGAGCGAAGGTGAGAGAAAGAGAGAGAGAGAAGGCGAGAGAGAGCAGGCGGGAGAGAGAGAGCAGGCGAGAGAGAGAGTCAGAGAAAGAGAGAGATAGAGAGGGAGAGAGAGAGAGAAAGAGACAGAAGGCGGGAGAGAGAGAGAGAAAAGGCAAGAGGGAGAATGCGAGAGAGTGAAGGCGAGTGAGAGAGAGAGAGAGAGAGAAGGCAAATGAGAGAAGAGAGCCAGAAGGCGAGAGAGCGAGTAAGAGAGAGAGATAGCGAGAAGGCGAGAGAGAGCAGACGAGTGAGAGAGAGAGAGAAAGAAGGCGAGACAGAGGAGAGAAAGAGAGAGAGAGATGGGGTGAGAGAGAGAAGGAGAGAACGAGAGAGAGCGAGAAGGAGAAGAGAGAGAGAGGTGGTGAGGGAGAGAGAGTAGGCGAGCGTGAGAGAGAGGGAGAGGGAGAGAGAGCGAGAGAGACGGCGAGAGAGAGAGAAGGCAAGAGAGGGAGAGAAGGCGAGAGAAGGCGAGAGAGAGAGAGAGAAGGCGAGAGAGAGAGAGAAGGCGAGAGAGAGAGAGAATGCAAGTGAGAGAGAGAGAACGAAGGCGGGAGAGAGAGAGAGAGCGAAGGCGAGAGAGAGAGAAAGAGACAGAAGGCGGGAGAGAGAGAGAGAGAGAAAAGGCAAGAGGGAGAATGCGAGAGAGTGAAGGCGAGTGAGAGAGAAGGCAAATGAGAGAAGAGAGCCAGAAGGCGAGAGAGCGAGTAAGAGAGAGAAATAGCAAGAAGGCGAGAGAGAGCAGACGAGTGAGAGAGAGAAAGAAGGCGAGACAGAGAAGGATAGAAAGAGAGAGAGATGGGGTGAGAGAGAGAAGGTGAGAGAGAAAGAGAGAACGATAGAGAGCGAGAAGGAGAGAGAGAGAGAAGGTGAGGGAGAGAGAGGTGATGAGGGAGAGAGAGAAGGTGAGGGAGAGAGAGTAGGCGAGCGTGAGAGAGGGCGAGAGAGAGGGAGAGGGAGAGAGAGAGAGAGAGAGAGGAGGCGAGAGAGAGGAGGCGAGAGAGAGAGAGGAGGCGAGAGAGAGGAGGCGAGAGAGAGAGGAGGCGAGCGAGAGAGAGACAGAGATTGAGATAGAGAGAAGGGGAGGGTGAGAGAACGAGAGGGAGAGAGAGAGAGATGGTGAGAGGCAGAGAAGGCGAGAGAGAGAGAAGGCGAGAGAGAGAGAAGGCGAGAGAAGGCAAGAGAGGGAGAGAGAGAGATTGAAGGCGGGAGGGAGAAGGCGAAGATAGAGAGAGAAAGCAAGAAAAAGAGAGAAGGCTTGAGTGAGAGAGAGAGAGGGAAGGAGAGTGAAGGCAGAAGAGAGAGAGAGAGAGAGAAAAGAGAAGGCGAGAGAGCGAGAGAGGAGAGAGAGAGAGAAAAGAGAAGGCGAGAGAGCGAGAGAGCGAGAGAGAGAGAGAGAGAGAGAGAGAGAGAAGGCGGGAGAGAGAAGGCAAGAGAGAAAAGGCGAGGGAGAGAGAGAGAGAAGGCAGGAGAGAGAAGGCGGAGAGAGAGAGCGAGAGAGAATGCGAGTGAGAGGGAGACAAGGCAAGAGAGCGAGAAGGTAAGAGTGAGAGAGAGAATGCGAGGGAGAGAGAGAAGGTGAGTGAGAGAGAGAAGGTGAGTGAGAGAGAGAAGGTGAGTGAGAGAGAGAAGGTGAGTGAGAGAGAGAAGGTGAGTGAGAGAGAGAGAGAGAGAAGGCGAGAGAGAGAGACAGAGAAGATGAGTGAGAGAGAGAGAGAGAAGGCAAGAGAGAGGAGGCAAGAGAGAGAGGAGAGAGAGAGAGAGAGAGAAGGTGAGAGAGAGAAGGCGAGAGGGAGAGGGAGAGGGCGAGAGAGGGCGAGAGAGAGGGAGCGAGAGAGAGAAGATGAGGGAGAGAGAGACAGAGATTGAGATAGAGAGAAGGGGAGGGTGAGAGAACAGGAGAGAAAGAAAGAGAGAGATGGCGAAAGAGAGAGAAGGCGAGAGAGAGAGAAGGCGAGAGAGTGAGAGAGAAGGCGAGAGAGGGAGAGAGAGAGAGAGTGAAGGCGGGAGGGAGAAGGCGAAGAGGGAGGGAGAAGGCGAAGAGAGAGAGAGAAAGCAAGAGAAAGCGAGAGAGAAGGCTTGAGTGAGTGAGAGAGAGAGAGAGAGAGAGAGAGAGGGGGGGAAGGCGAGAGAGTGAGAGAGAGAAAGAAGTGGAGAGATAGAGAGGGTGAGAGAGACAGAGAGGAAGAGGGAGAAGGCGGGAGAGAGAGAGAGAGAGAGAGAGAAAAGGCGAGAGGGAGAATGCGAGAGAGTGAAGGTGAGTGAGACAGAGAGAGAGAAAAGAGAGAAGGTGGGAAAGAGAGAGAGAGAGAAGTCGAGAGAGAGAGAAAGACAGAGAGAGAGAGAGAGAGAAGGTGAGAGAGAAGGCAGGAGAGAGAGAGAGAGAAAAGGTGAGAGGGAGAATGCGAGAGAGTGAAGGTGAGTGAGAGAGAGAGAGAGAGAGAAAAGAGAGAAGCCGGGAAAGAGAGAGAGGGAGAGAAGTCGAGAGAGAGAGACAGAGAGAGAGCGAGAGAGAGAGGCAAGGAGAGAAAGAGAGTGAGAGAGAGAAAGAAGTCGAGAGATAGAGAGAGTAGGCGGGAGAGAGAGAGAGAGAAAAGGCGAGAGGGAGAATGCGAGAGAGTGAAGGTGAGTGAGAGAGAAAGAGAGAGAGAGAGAGAGAGAAAAGAGAGAAGCCGGGAAAGAGAAAGAGAGAAGTCGAGAGAGAGAGAAAGACAGAGAGAGAGCGAGAGAGAGAGGCAAGGAGAGAAAGAGAATGAGAGAAAGAAGTTGAGAGATAGAGAGAGTAGGCGGGAGAGAGAGAGAGAGAGAAAAGGCGAGAGGGAGAATGCGAGAGAGTGAAGGTGAGTGAGAGAGAAAGAGAGAGAGAGAGAGAGAAAAGAGAGAAGCCGGGAAAGAGAGAGAGAGAGAGAAGTCGAGAGAGAGAGAAAGACAGAGAGAGAGCGAGAGAGAGAGGCAAGGAGAGAAAGAGAGTGAGAGAGAGAAAGAAGTCGAGAGATAGAGAGAGTAGGCGGGAGAGAGAGAGAGAGAGAAAAGGCGAGAGGGAGAATGCGAGAGTGAAGGTGAGTGAGAGAGAGAGAGAGAGAGAGAAAAGAGAGAAGCCGGGAAAGAGAGAGAGAGAGAGAAGTCGAGAGAGAGAGAAAGACAGAGAGAGCGAGAGAGAGAGGCAAGGAGAGAAAGAGAGTGAGAGAGAGAAAGAAGTCGAGAGATAGAGAGAGTAGGCGGGAGAGAGAGAGAGAGAGAAAAGGCGAGAGGGAGAATGCGAGAGAGTGAAGGCAAGAGAGTGAAGGCAAGAGAGTGAAGGCGAGTGAGAGAGTGAGAGAGAGAAAAGAGAGAAGGCGGGAAAGAGAGAAAGAGACAGAGAGAGAGAGCGAGAGAGTGCGAGAAGGTGAGAGAGAGAAAGAGAGAGAGAGGAAGAGAGAGAGAGAGAGAGAAGGCAGGAGAGAGAAGGCAAGAGAGAAAAGGCGAGAGAGAGAGAGAGAGAAGGCAGGAGAGAGAAGGCGGAGAGAGAGAGCGAGAGAGAGAGAGAGAGAGAGAGAAGGCGGGAGAGAGAAGGCAAGAGAGAAAAGGCGAGAGAGAGAGAGAGAGAAGGCAGGAGAGAGAAGGCGGAGAGAGAGAGCGAGAGAGAATGCGAGTGAGAGGGAGACAAGGCAAGAGAGCGAGAAGGTAAGAGTGAGAGAGAGAGAGAATGCGAGGGAGAGAGAGAAGGTGAGTGAGAGAGAGAAGGTGAGTGAGAGAGAGAAGGTGAGTGAGAGAGAGAGAGAGAGAAGGCGAGGGGATTAAATGCAGTATCTCCAAATTTGCGGATGATACTAAGTTGGGTGGCAGTGTGAGCTGCGAGGAGGATGCTATTAGGCTGCAGAGTGACTTGGATAGGTTAGGTGAGTGGGCAAATGCATGGCAGATGAAGTATAATGTGGATAAATGTGAGGTTATCCACTTTGGTGGTAAAAACAGAGAGACAGACTATTATCTGAATGGTGACAGATTAGGAAAAGGGAAGGTGCAACGAGACCTGGGTGTCATGGTACATCAGTCATTGAAGGTTGGCATGCAGGTACAGCAGGCGGTTAAGAAAGCAAATGGCATGTTGGCCTTCATAGCGAGGGGATTTGAATACAGGGGCAGGGAGGTGTTGCTACAGTTGTACAGGGCCTTGGTGAGGCCACACCTGGAGTATTGTGTACAGTTTTGGTCTCCTAACTTGAGGAAGGACATTCTTGCTATTGAGGGAGTGCAGCGAAGGTTCACCAGACTGATTCCCGGGATGGCGGGACTGACCTATCAAGAAAGATTGGATCAATTGGGCTTGTATTCACTGGAGTTCAGAAGAATGAGAGGGGACCTCATAGAAACGTTTAAAATTCTGACGGGTTTAGACAGGTTAGATGCAGAAAGAATGTTCCCAATGTTGGGGAAGTCCAGAACCAGGGGTCACAGTCTGAGGATAAGGGGTAAGCCATTTAGGACCGAGATGAGGAGAAACTTCTTCACCCAGAGAGTGGTGAACCTGTGGAATTCTCTACCACAGAAAGTAGTTGAGGCCAATTCACTAAATATATTCAAAAGGGAGTTAGATGAAGTCCTTACTACTCGGGGGATCAAGGGTTATGGCGAGAAAGCAGGAAGGGGGTACTGAAGTTTCATGTTCAGCCATGAACTCATTGAATGGCGGTGCAGGCTAGAAGGGCTGAATGGCCTGCTCCTGCACCTATTTTCTATGTTTCTATGTTTCTATGTTTCTATGAGAGAGAGACAGAGAAGATGAGTGAGAGAGAGAGAGAGAAGGCAAGAGAGAGAGAGGAGGCAAGAGAGAGAGGAGAGAGAGAGAGAGAGGTGAGAGAGAGAAGGTGAGAGGGAGAGGGAGAGGGCGAGAGAGGGCGAGAGAGAGGGAGCGAGAGAGAGAAGATGAGGGAGAGAGAGACAGAGATTGAGATAGAGAGAAGGGGAGGGTGAGAGAACAGGAGAGAAAGAAAGAGAGAGATGGCGAAAGAGAGAGATGGCGAGAGAGAGAGAAGGCGAGAGAGTGAGAGAGAAGGCGAGAGAGGGAGAGAGAGAGAGAGTGAAGGCGGGAGGGAGAAGGCGAAGAGGGAGGGAGAAGGCGAAGAGAGAGAGAGAAAGCAAGAGAAAGCGAGAGAGAAGGCTTGAGTGAGTGAGAGAGAGAGAGAGAGAGAGAGAGGGGGAAGGCGAGAGAGTGAGAGAGAGAAAGAAGTGGAGAGATAGAGAGGGTGAGAGAGACAGAGAGAAAGAGGGAGAAGGCGGGAGAGAGAGAGAGAGAGAGAAAAGAGAAGGCGAGAGAGCGAGAGAGAGAGAGAGAGAGAGAGAAGGCGGGAGAGAGAAGGCAAGAGAGAAAAGGCGAGAGAAGAGAGAGAGAGAAGGCAGGAGAGAGAAGGCGGAGAGAGAGAGCGAGAGAGAATGCGAGTGAGAGGGAGACAAGACAAGACAAGAGAGCGAGAAGATAAGAGTGAGAGAGAGAGAGAATGCGAGGGAGAGAGAGAAGGTGAGTGAGAGAGAGAAGGTGAGTGAGAGAGAGAAGGTGAGTGAGAGAGAGAAGGTGAGTGAGAGAGAGAAAGAGAGAGAGAGAAGGCGAGAGAGAGAGACAGAGAAGATGAGTGAGAGAGAGAGAGAGAAGGCAAGAGAGAGAGAGGAGGCAAGAGAGAGAGGAGAGAGAGAGAGAGAAGTTGAGAGAGAGAGAGAAGGCGAGAGGGAGAGGGAGAGGGAGAGGGCGAGAGAGGGCGAGAGAGAGGGAGCGAGAGAGAGAAGATGAGGGAGAGAGAGACAGAGATTGAGATAGAGAGAAGGGGAGGGTGAGAGAACAGGAGAGAAAGAAAGAGAGAGATGGCGAAAGAGAGAGATGGCGAGAGAGAGAGAAGGCGAGAGAGTGAGAGAGAAGGCGAGAGAGGGAGAGAGAAGGCGAGAGAGGGAGAGAGAGAGAGAGAGTGAAGGCGGGAGGGAGAAGGCGAAGAGAGAGAGAGAAAGCAAGAGAAAGCGAGAGAGAAGGCTTGAGTGAGCGAGAGAGAGAGAGAGAGAGAGAGAGAGGGGGGGAAGGCGAGAGAGTGAGAGAGAGAAAGAAGTGGAGAGATAGAGAGGGTGAGAGAGACAGAGAGAAAGAGGGAGAAGGCGGGAGAGAGAGAGAGAGAGAGAGAGAGAAAAGGCGAGAGGGAGAATGCGAGAGTGAAGGTGAGTGAGACAGAGAGAGAGAAAAGAGAGAAGGTGGGAAAGAGAGAGAGAGAGAAGTCGAGAGAGAGAGAAAGACAGAGAGAGAGAGAGAGAGAAGGTGAGAGAGAAGGCAGGAGAGAGAGAGAGAGAAAAGGTGAGAGGGAGAATGCGAGAGAGTGAAGGTGAGTGAGAGAGAGAGAGAGAGAAAAGAGAGAAGCCGGGAAAGAGAGAGAGAGAGAGAAGTCGAGAGAGAGAGACAGAGAGAGAGCGAGAGAGAGAGGCAAGGAGAGAAAGAGAGTGAGAGAGAGAAAGAAGTCGAGAGATAGAGAGAGTAGGCGGGAGAGAGAGAGAGAGAAAAGGCGAGAGGGAGAATGCGAGAGAGTGAAGGTGAGTGAGAGAGAAAGAGAGAGAGAGAGAGAGAAAAGAGAGAAGCCGGGAAAGAGAGAGAGAGAGAGAAGTCGAGAGAGAGAGAAAGACAGAGAGAGAGCGAGAGAGAGAGGCAAGGAGAGAAAGAGAATGAGAGAAAGAAGTCGAGAGATAGAGAGAGTAGGCGGGAGAGAGAGAGAGAGAGAAAAAGGCGAGAGGGAGAATGCGAGAGAGTGAAGGTGAGTGAGAGAGAAAGAGAGAGAGAGAGAGAAAAGAGAGAAGCCGGGAAAGAGAGAGAGAGAGAGAAGTCGAGAGAGAGAGAAAGACAGAGAGAGAGCGAGAGAGAGGGGCAAGGAGAGAAAGAGAGTGAGAGAGAGAAAGAAGTCGAGAGATAGAGAGAGTAGGCGGGAGAGAGAGAGAGAGAGAGTAGGCGGGAGAGAGAGAGAGAGAGAGAAAAGGCGAGAGGGAGAATGCGAGAGAGTGAAGGTGAGTGAGAGAGAGAGAGAGAGAGAGAAAAGAGAGAAGCCGGGAAAGAGAGAGAGAGAGAGAAGTCGAGAGAGAGAGAAAGACAGAGAGAGCGAGAGAGAGAGGCAAGGAGAGAAAGAGAGTGAGAGAGAGAAAGAAGTCGAGAGATAGAGAGAGTAGGCGGGAGAGAGAGAGAGAGAGAAAAGGCGAGAGGGAGAATGCGAGAGGGAGAATGCGAGAGAGTGAAGGCAAGAGAGTGAAGGCAAGAGAGTGAAGGCGAGTGAGAGAGTGAGTGAGAGAAAAGAGAGAAGGCGGGAAAGAGAGAAAGAGACAGAGAGAGAGAGCGAGAGAGTGCGAGAAGGTGAGAGAGAGAAAGAGAGAGAGAGGAAGAGAGAGAGAAGGCAGGAGAGAGAAGGCAAGAGAGAAAAGGCGAGAGAGAGAGTGTAATAGAGAGAGAGAAAGGGAGAGCGAGATGGCGAGAGAGAGAGAGACAGAGAAGGTGAGTGAGAGAGAGAAGGCAAGAGAGAGAGACAGAGAAGGTGAGAGAGAGGAGAGAAAGAGAGAGAGAGAAGGTGAGAGAGAGAGAAGGGGAGGGTGAGAGAACGAGAGAGAGAGAGAGAGAGAGAGAGAGAAGGCGAGAGAGAGAGAGAGTGAGGGAGCGAGGGCGAGAGAGACAAGGCAAAAGAGCGAGAAGGTGAGTGAGAGAGAGAGAGAAGGCAAGAGAGAGAGACAGAGAAGGTGAGAGAGAGAGGTGAGAGAAAGAGAGAAGAAGGTGAGAGAGAGAGAGAGAGAAGGCAAGAGAGAGACAGAGAAGGTTAGAAAGAGAGTAGAGAAAGAGAGAGAGACAGCAGGAGAGAGAGAAAGAGAAAGAGAGGTGAGAGAGAGAGAGAAGGCGAGAGAGAGAGAGAAGGCGAGAGACAGAGAGAAGGCGAGAGAGCGAGGGTGAGAGAGAAGGCGAGAGAGAGGAGGAGAGCGAAAGAGAGAGGCAGAGAGAAAGAGCGAGAGTTAAAGAGTGAGGGAGAGAAAGAGAAGAGAAGACGAGAGAGCGAAGGTGAGAGAAAGAGAGAGAGAGAAGGCGAGAGAGAGCAGGCGGGAGAGAGAGAGCAGGCGAGAGAGAGAAGGTGAGGAGAGAGAGAGACAGAGAGGGAGAGAGAGAGAGAAAGAGACAGATGGCGGGAGAGAGAGAGAGAGAGAGAGAGAGAAAAGGCAAGAGGGAGAATGCGAGTGAGAGAGAGAGAGAGAGAGAGAGAAGGCAAATGAGAGAAGAGAGCCAGAAGGCGAGAGAGCGAGTAAGAGAGAGTGTGATAGCGAGAAGGCGAGAGAGAGCAGACGAGTGAGAGAGAGAGAGAAAGAAGGCGAGACAGAGAAGGAGAGAAAGAGAGAGAGAGATGGGGTGAGACAGAGAAGGAGAGAACGAGAGAGAGCGAGAAGGAGAGAGAGAGAGAGAGAGAAGGTGTGGGAGAGAGAGTAGGCGAGCGTGAGAGAGGGCGAGAGAGAGAGAGAGAGAGAGAGAGAGAGGAGGCGAGAGAGAGAGAGGTGAGGGAGAGAGAGACAGAGATAGAGAGAAGGGGAGGGTGAGAGACGGGAGAGAGAGAGAGAGATGGCGAGAGAGAGATGGCGAGAGAGCGAGAAGGCAAGAGAGAGAGAGAAGGCGAGAGAGAGAGAGAAAAGGCGAGAGAGAGAGAAGGCGAGAGTGAGAGAGAAGGCGAGAGAGAGAGAGAATGCAAGTGAGAGAGAGAGAGCGAAGGCGGGAGAGAGAAGGCGAGAGAGGGAGAAAGAGACAGAAGGCGGGAGTGAGAGAGAGAGAGAGAGAAAAGGCAAGAGGGAGAATGCGAGAGAGTGAAGGCGAGTGAGAGAGAGAGAGAGAGAGAGAGAGAGAGAGAGAGAGAGAAGGCAAATGAGAGAAGAGAGCCAGAAGGCGAGAGAGCGAGTAAGAGAGAGAGATAGCGAGAAGGCGAGTGAGAGCAGACGAGTGAGAGAGTGAGAAAGAAGGCGAGACAGAGAAGGAGAGAAATAGCGAGATGGGGTGAGAGAGAGAAGGAGAGAACGAGAGAGAGCGAGAAGGAGAAGAGAGAGAGAGGTGGTGAGGGAGAGAGAGTAGGCGAGCGTGAGAGAGAGGGAGAGGGAGAGAGAGCGAGAGAGACGGCGAGAGAGAGAGAAGGCAAGAGAGGGAGAGAAGGCGAGAGAAGGCGAGAGAGAGAGAGAATGCAAGTGAGAGAGAGAGAGCGAAGGCGGGAGAGAGAGAGAGAGCGAAGGCGAGAGAGAGAGAAAGAGACAGAAGGCGGGAGAGAGAGAGAGAGAGAAAAGGCAAGAGGGAGAATGCGAGAGAGTGAAGGCGAGTGAGAGAGAGAGAAGGCAAATGAGAGAAGAGAGCCAGAAGGCGAGAGAGCGAGTAAGAGAGAGAAATAGCAAGAAGGCGAGAGAGAGCAGACGAGTGAGAGAGAGAAAGAAGG
>NW_027251246.1:5000-27500 GCF_044704955.1 Pristiophorus japonicus | reverse complement strand
AGAGGGAGAGGGAGAGAGAGCGAGAGAGACGGCGAGAGAGAGAGAAGGCAAGAGAGGGAGAGAAGGCGAGAGAGAGAGAGAAGGCGAGAGAGAGAGAGAGAAGGCGAGAGAGAGAGAGAATGCAAGTGAGAGAGAGAGAGCGAAGGCGGGAGAGAGAGAGAGAGCGAAGGCGAGAGAGAGAGAAAGAGACAGAAGGCGGGAGAGAGAGAGAGAGAGAAAAGGCAAGAGGGAGAATGCGAGAGAGTGAAGGCGAGTGAGAGAGAGAGAAGGCAAATGAGAGAAGAGAGCCAGAAGGCGAGAGAGCGAGTAAGAGAGAGAAATAGCAAGAAGGCGAGAGAGAGCAGACGAGTGAGAGAGAGAAAGAAGGCGAGACAGAGAAGGATAGAAAGAGAGAGAGATGGGGTGAGAGAGAGAAGGTGAGAGAGAAAGAGAGAACGATAGAGAGCGAGAAGGAGAGAGAGAGAGAGAGAAGGTGAGGGAGAGAGAGGTGATGAGGGAGAGAGAGAAGGTGAGGGAGAGAGAGTAGGCGAGCGTGAGAGAGGGCGAGAGAGAGGGAGAGGGAGAGAGAGAGAGAGAGAGAGAGAGGAGGCGAGAGAGAGGAGGCGAGCGAGAGAGAGGAGGCGAGAGAGAGAGAGGTGAGCGAGAGAGAGCAAGAGAGGGAGAGAGAGAGATTGAAGGAGGGAGGGAGAAGGCGAAGATAGAGAGAGAAAGCAAGAAAAAGAGAGAAGGCTTGAGTGAGAGAGAGAGAGGGAAGGAGAGAAAGAGTGAAGGCAGAAGAGAGAGAGAGAGAGAAAAGAGAAGGCGAAGAGAGCGAGAGAGAGAGAGAGAGAGAAGGCGGGAGAGAGAAGGCAAGAGAGAAAAGGCGAGAGAGAGAGAGAGAGAAGGCAGGAGAGAGAAGGCGGAGAGAGAGAGCGAGAGAGAATGCGAGTGAGAGGGAGACAAGGCAAGAGAGCGAGAAGGTAAGAGTGAGAGAGAGAGAGAATGCGAGGGAGAGAGAGAAGGTGAGTGAGAGAGAGGTGAGTGAGAGAGAAGGTGAGTGAGAGAGAGAAGGTGAGTGAGAGAGAAGGCAAGAGAGAGAGACAGAGAAGATGAGTGAGAGAGAGAGAGAGAAGGCAAGAGAGAGAGAGGAGGCGAGAGAGGAGAGAGAGAGAGAGAGAGAGAGAGAAGGTGAGAGAGAGAGAGAAGGCGAGAGGGAGAATGCGAGAGAGTGAAGGTGAGTGAGAGAGAGAGAGAGAGAAAAGAGAGAAGCCGGGAAAGAGAGAGAGAGAGAGAAGTCGAGAGAGAGAGAAAGACAGAGAGAGCGAGAGGGGCAAGGAGAGAAAGAGAGTGAGAGAGAGAAAGAAGTCGAGAGATAGAGAGAGTAGGCGGGAGAGAGAGAGAGAGAGAAAAGGCGAGAGGGAGAATGCGAGAGAGTGAAGGCAAGAGAGTGAAGGCAAGAGAGTGAAGGCGAGTGAGAGAGAGTGAGAGAAAAGAGAGAAGGCGGGAAAGAGAGAAAGAGACAGAGAGAGAGAGCGAGAGAGTGCGAGAAGGTGAGAGAGAGAGAGAGAGAGGAAGAGAGAGAGAGAGAGAGAGAAGGCAGGAGAGAGAAGGCAAGAGAGAAAAGGCGAGAGAGAGAGTGTAATAGAGAGAGAGAAAGGGAGAGCGAGATGGCGAGAGAGAGAGAGAGACAGAGAAGGTGAGTGAGAGAGAGAAGGCAAGAGAGAGAGACAGAGAAGGTGAGAGAGAGGAGAGAAAGAGAGAGAGAGAAGGTGAGAGAGAGAGAAGGGGAGGGTGAGAGAATGAGAGAGAGAGAGAGAGAGAGAAGGCGAGAGAGAGAGGGAGCGAGGGCGAGAGAGACAAGGCAAGAGAGCGAGAAGGTGAGTGAGAGAGAGAGAGAAGGCAAGAGAGAGAGACAGAGAAGGTGAGAGAGAGAGAAGGTGAGAGAAAGAGAGAAGAAGGTGAGAGAGAGAGAGAGAGAAGGCAAGAGAGAGACAGAGAAGGTTAGAAAGAGAGTAGAGAAAGAGAGAGAGACAGCAGGAGAGAGAGAAAGAGAAAGAGAGGTGAGAGAGAGAGAGAAGGCAAGAGGGAGAGAGAGAGCGAGAGAACCAGAGAGAGAGAGAGACAGAGAGATGGTGAGAGGGAGAGAGAGAAAGAGTGAAGGCGGGAGGGAGAAGGCGAAGAGAGAGAGAGAAAGCAAGAAAAAGAGAGAAGGCTTGAGTGAGAGAGAGAGGGAAGGAGAGAAAGAGAGTGAGAGAGAGAAAGAAGTCGAGAGAGAGAAAGCGGGAGAGAGAGAGCGGGAGAGAGAGAGAGAGAAAAGGCGAGAGGGAGAATGCGAGAGAGTGAAGGCGAGAGAGAGAGCGAGAGAAAAGAAAGAAGGCGGGAAAGAGAGAAAGAGACAGAGAGAGAGTGAGCGAGAGCGAGAAGGTGAGAGTGAGAAAGAGAGAGAGAGAGAGGGCGGGAGAGAGAAGGCGGGAGAGAGAAGGCAAGAGAGAAAAGGCGAGAGAGAGAGTGTAATAGAGAGAAAGGGAGAGCGAGATGGCGAGAGAGAGTGAGAGAGAGAGAGAGAGAGAGAGGTGAGTGAGAGAGAAAGAGAGAGAGAGAGAGAGAGAGAGAGAGAGAGAGAGAGGTGCGTGAGAGAGAGAGAAGGCAAGAGACAGAGAAGATGAGTGAGAGAGAGAGAGAGAGAAGGCAAGAGAGAGAGAAGGCAAGAGAGGGAGACAGAGAAGGTGAGAGAGAGGTGAGAGAGAGAGAAGGCGAGAGGGAGCGGGAGAGGGCGAGAGAGAGGGAGAGAGAGGGAGAGGGAGAGGGAGAGAGAGAGAGAGAGAGAGAGATGAGGGAGAGAGAGACAGAGATTGAGATAGAGAGAAGGGGAGGGTGAGAGACGGGAGAGAGAGAGAGCGATGGCGAGAGAGAGAGAAGGCAAGAGAGAGAGAGAAGGCGAGAGAGAGAGAGAGAAGGTGAGAGAGAGAGAGAATGCAAGTGAGAGAGAGAGAGCGAAGGCGGGAGAGAGAGAGAGAAGGCGAGAGGGAGAGAGAGAGAGTGAAGGCGGGAGGAAGAAGGCGAAGAGAGAGAAAACAAGAGAGAGAGAGAAGGCTTGAGTGAGAGAGAGAGGGGGAAGGCGAGAAAGAGAGTGAGAGAGAGAAAGAAGTGGAGAGATAGAGAGGGTGAGAGAGACAGAGAGAAAGAGGGAGAAGGCGGGAGAGAGAGAGAGAGAGAGAGAGAAAAGGCGAGAGGGAGAATGCGAGAGAGTGAAGCCGAGTGAGAGAGAGAGAGAGAAAAGAGAGAAGGCGGGAAAGAGAGAGAGAGAGAGAAGTCGAGAGAGAGAGAAAGAGACAGAGAGCGAGCGAGAGAGAGAAGCTGAGAGAGGGTGAGAGAGACAGAGAGAAAGAGGGAGAAGGCGGGAGGGAGAGAGAGAGAGAGAGAAAAGGCGAGAGGGAGAATGCGAGAGAGTGAAGGTGAGTGAGAGAGAGAGAGAGAGAGAAAAGAGAGAAGGCGGGAAAGAGAGAGAGAGAGAAGTCGAGAGAGAGAGAAAGAGACAGAGAGATAGCGAGAGAGGTGAGAGAGAGAGAGAAGGCGGGAGAGAGAGAGAAAGCAAGAAAAAGAGAGAAGGCTTGAGAAGAGAGAGAGAGAGGGAAGGAGAGAGAGTGAGAGAGAGAAAGAGAGAGAAGGCGGGAGAGAGAGAGAGAGAGAGAGAGAGAGAAAAGGCGAGAGGGAGAATGCAAGAGTGTGAAGGCAAGAGAGTGAAGGCGAGTGAGAGAGAGAGAGAGAGAGAGAAGAGAGAGAAGGCGGGAAAGAGACAGAGAGAGAGAGCAAGAGAGTACGAGAAGGTGAGAGAGAGAAAGAGAGAGAGAGAGAGAGAGAAGGCAGGAGAGAGAAGGCAAGAGAGAAAAGGTGAGAGAGAGAGAGAGAGAGAGAGAGTGTAATAGAGAGAGAGAAAGGGAGAGCGAGATGGCGAGAGCGAGAGAGAGAAGGCAGGAGAGAAGGTGTGAGAGAGAGAGCGAGAAGGTGAGTGAGAGAGAGAGAGAAGGTGAGTGAGAGAGAGAGAGAGGTGAGTGAGAGAGAGGGAGAAGGCAAGAGAGAGAGACAGAGAAGGTGAGTGAGAGAGAGAAGGCACGAGAGACAGACAGAGAAGGTGAGAGAGAGAGGTGGTGAGAGAGAGAGAAGGCGAGAGGGACCGGGAGAAGGCGAGAGAGAGGGGAGAGAGAGAGAGACAGAGAGAGAGAGAGAGAGAGAAGATGAGGGAGAGAGAGACAGAGATTGAGATAGAGAGAAGGGGATGGTGATAGAACGAGAGAAAGAGAGAGAGAGAAGGTGGAAGAGAGAGAAGGCGGGGGAGAGAGAGAGAGAAAAGGCGAGAGGGAGAATGCGAGATAGTGAAGGCGAGTGAGAGAAAGACAGAGAGAAGGCAAATGAGAGAATGCGAGAGTGAGAGAGAAGGCGAGAGAGAGAGAGAAGGCGAGAGAGAGAGAGAAGGCGGGAGAGAGAGAGAAGGCGAGAGAGAGGAGGAGAGCGAAAGAGAGAGGCAGAGAGAAAGAGCGAGAGTTAAAGAGAGAGGGAGAGAAAGAAAGATAAGACGAGAGAGCGAAGGTGAGAGAGCGAAGGTGAGAGAGCGAAGGTGAGAGAAAGAGAGAGAGAGAAGGCGAGAGAGAGCAGGCGGGAGAGAGAGAGCAGGCGAGAGAGAGAGTCAGAGAAAGAGAGAGATAGAGAGGGAGAGAGAGAGAGAAAGAGACAGAAGGCGGGAGAGAGAGAGAGAGAGAAAAGGCAAGAGGGAGAATGCGAGAGTGAAGGCGAGTGAGAGAGAGAGAGAGAGAGAAGGCAAATGAGAGAAGAGAGCCAGAAGGCGAGAGAGCGAGTAAGAGAGAGAGATAGCGAGAAGGCGAGAGAGAGCAGACGAGTGAGAGAGAGAGAGAAAGAAGGCGAGACAGAGAAGGAGAGAAAGAGAGAGAGAGATGGGGTGAGAGAGAGAAGGAGAGAACGAGAGAGAGTGAGAAGGAGAAGAGAGAGAGAGGTGGTGAGGGAGAGAGAGTAGGCGTGCGTGAGAGAGAGGGAGAGGGAGAGAGAGCGAGAGAGACGGCGAGAGAGAGAGAAGGCAAGAGAGGGAGAGAAGGCGAGAGAGAGAGAGAAGGCGAGAGAGAGAGAGAGAAGGCGAGAGAGAGAGAGAATGCAAGTGAGAGAGAGAGAGCGAAGGCGGGAGAGAGAGAGAGAGCGAAGGCGAGAGAGAGAGAAAGAGACAGAAGGCGGGAGAGAGAGAGAGAGAGAAAAGGCAAGAGGGAGAATGCGAGAGAGTGAAGGCGAGTGAGAGAGAGAGAAGGCAAATGAGAGAAGAGAGCCAGAAGGCGAGAGAGCGAGTAAGAGAGAGAAATAGCAAGAAGGCGGGAGAGAGCAGACGAGTGAGAGAGAGAAAGAAGGCGAGACAGAGAAGGATAGAAAGAGAGAGAGATGGGGTGAGAGAGAGAAGGTGAGAGAGAAAGAGAGAACGATAGAGAGCGAGGAGAGAGAGAGAGAGAGAAGGTGAGGGAGAGAGAGGTGATGAGGGAGAGAGAGAAGGTGAGGGAGAGAGAAAGAGACAGAGAGATAGCGAGAGAGAGAGAGAAGGTGAGAGAGAGAGTGAGAGAGAGAGAGAAGGCGGGAGAGAGAGAGAGAAAGCAAGAAAAAGAGAGAAGGCTTGAGAAGAGAGAGAGAGAGGGAAGGAGAGAGAGAGAGAGGGAAGGAGAGAAAGAGAGTGAGAGAGAGAAAGAGAGAGAAGGCGGGAGAGAGAGAGAGAGAGAGAGAGAGAGAGAGAGAGAAAAGGCGAGAGGGAGAATGCGAGAGTGTGAAGGCAAGAGAGTGAAGGCGAGTGAGAGAGAGAGAGAGAGAAAAGAGAGAAGGCGGGAAAGAGACAGAGAGAGAGAGCAAGAGAGTACGAGAAGGTGAGAGAGAGAAAGAGAGAGAGAGAGAGAGAGAGAAGGCGGGAAAGAGAAGGCAAGAGAGAAAAGGTGAGAGAGAGACAGTGTAATAGAGAGAGAGAAAGGGAGAGCGAGATGGCGAGAGCGAGAGAGAGAAGGCAGGAGAGAGAAGGTGTGAGAGAGAGAGAGAGAGCGAGAAGGTGAGTGAGAGAGAGAGAGAAGGTGAGTGAGAGAGAGAGAGAAGGCGAAGAGAGAGAGAGAAAGCAAGAGAAAAAGAGAGAAAACGAGAGAGAAGGCTTGAGGCTTGAGTGAGAGAGAGAGAGAAAGAAGTCGAGAGATAGAGAGGGAAAGAGAGAAAGAGACAGAGGGAGAGAGCGAGAGAGTGCGAGAAGGTGAGAGAGAGAGAGAGAGAAGGCGGGAGAGAGAAAGCAAGAGAGAAAAGGTGAGAGAGAGAGAGAGAGAGAGAGAGTCTGTAATAGAGAGAGAGAAAGGGAGAGCGAGATGGCGAGAGCGAGAGAGAGAAGGCAGGAGAGAGAAGGTGTGAGAGAGAGAGAGAGAAGGCAAGAGAGAGACAGAGAAGATGAGTGAGAGAGAGAGAAGGCAAGAGAGAGAGAAGGAGAGAGAGAGAGAGAAGGTGAGAGAGAGAGAAGGCGAGAGGGAGAGGGAGAGGGAGAGAGAGAGAGAGAGAGAGAAGATGAGGGAGAGAGAGACAGAGATTGAGATAGAGAGACGGGAGAGAGAGAGATGGCGAGAGAGAGAGAAGGCAAGAGAGAGAGAGAAGGCGAGAGGGAGAGAGAATGCAAGTGAGAGAGAGAGAGCGAAGGCGGGAGAGAGAGAGAGAGAGAGAGAGAGAAAGCGAGAGAGGGAGAGAGAGAGTGAAGGCGGGAGGGAGAAGGCGAAGAGAGAGAAAGCAAGAGAAAGAGAGAAGGCGAGAGAGAAGGCTTGAGTGAGAGAGAGAGAGGGGGAAGGCGAGAAAGTGAGTGAGAGAGAGAAAGAAGTGGAGAGATAGAGAGGGTCAGAGAGAAAGAGGGAGAAGGCGGGATTGAGAAAGAGAGAGAGAAAAGGCGAGAGGGAGAATGCGAGAGAGTGAAGGTGAATGCGAGAGAGTGAAGGTGAGTGAGAGAGAAAGAGAAGAGAGAAGGCGGGAAAGAGAGAGAGAGAGAAGTCGAGAGAGAGAGAAAGAGACAGAGAGAGAGCGAGAGAGAGAAGGCGAGTGAGAGAGAGAGAGAAGGTGAGAGAGAAGGCGAGTGAGAGAGAGAGAGAAGGTGAGAGAGAAGGCGGGAGAGAGAGAGAGAGAGAGCGGGAGAGAGAGAGAGAGAGAGCGGGAGAGAGCGAGAGAGAGAAGGTGAGAGAGAAAGAGAGAGAGAGCGAGAGAGAGAAGGTGAGAGAGAAAGAGAGAGAGAGAGAGAGAGAGAGAGAGAGAGAGAGAGAGAGAGAGAGAAGGCAAGAGAGAGACAGAGAAGGTGAGAGAGAGAGAAGGTGAGAGAAAGAGAGAGAGAAGGCAAGAGAGAGCCAGAGAAGGTTAGAAAGAGAGGGGAGAAAGAGAGAGAGACAGAAGGAGAGAGAGAGAGAAAGAGAGGGGTGAGAGAGAGGGAGAGAGGGAGAGAGAGAGAGAGAGAGGAAGCGAGAGAGAGAAGGTGAGGGAGAGAGAGACTGAGATTGAGATAGAGAGAAGGGGTGGGTGAGAGAACCAGAGAGAGAGAGAGAGAGAGAGAGAGAGATGGTGAGAGGGAGAGAAGGCGAGAGAGAGAGAGAGAGAGAAGGCGAGAGAGAGAGAGAGAAGGCGAGAGAGAGAGAGAAAGAGTGAAGGCGGGAGGGAGAAGTCGAAGAGAGAGAGAGAAAGCAAGAAAAAGAGAGAAGGCTTGAGTGAGAGAGAGTGAGAGGGAAGGAGAGAAAGAGAGTGAGAGAGAAAGAAGTCGAGAGAGAGAAAGCGGGAGAGAGGGAGAGAGAGAGAGAGAGAGAGAGAGAAAAGGCGAGAGGGAGAATGCGAGAGAGTGAAGGCGAGAGAGTGAAGGCGAGTGAGAGAGAGAGAGAGAAAAGAGAGAAGGCGGGAAAGAGAGAAAGAGACAGAGGGAGAGAGCGAGAGCGAGAAGGTGAGAGTGAGAAAGAGAGAGAGAGAGAGAGAAGGCAGGAGAGAGAAGGCGGGAGAGAGAAGGCGGGAGAGAGAAGGCGGGAGAGAGAAGGCAAGAGAGAGAAGGCAAGAGAGAAAAGGCGAGAGAGAGAGAGAGAGAGAGAGAGTGTAATAGAGAGAGAGAAAGGGAGAGCGAGATGGCGAGACCGAGAGTGAGAGAGACAGAGAGAGAAGGCAGGAGAGAGAAGGCGGAGAGAGAGAGCGAGAGAGAATGCGAGGGAGAGAGAGACAAGGCAAGAGAGCGAGAAGGTGAGAGTGAGAGAGAGAGAGAAGGTGAGTGAGAGAAAGAGAGAGAGGATGAGAGAGAGAGAAAGAGAGAGAGAGAGAGGTGAGTGAGAGAGAGAGAGAGAAGGCAAGAGAGAGAGAAGGCAAGAGAGAGAGAAGGCAAGAGAGAGAGACAGAGAAGGTGAGAGAGAGAGAAGGAGAGAGAGTGTCGAAATCTCGACCTCAGAAAAGAATGACTCCGACACTTACAGCTCCGATAGAAGTTTCCCTTTAATACAAGGACAACAAACAATATTCCCGTGAGTACACAAATCATAACCTCTAAACAAATTCTCAGTCTGCGTTGTACGCCACTACAGACCGAGTCCTTAACTTATCCTAATAACAGCTGATAAAACTTAAGGTTCCGTACCCAAACTCTTTGATCGATTGCGCTCTTTTTTTTTTAATAGTCTTATCACATAAGAACCCCTTCCGAATTAAAAACAATAAAAATCTTATCACATAAGAACCTTCGATCGATTAGCGCTTTCTTTTTTCTTTTTATTTAATAGTCTTATCACATAAGAACCCCTTCCGAATTAAAACAATAAAAATCTTATCACATAAGAACCTGGAACCCTTTTCGATCGACTAGCGCTCCCTTACCTACTGAAACCTTCCCCGGGCTGTCTCGAGATTTTTTCCAGAATCTGTTCTCTTCTGCTGGCGAGCTGAGAAAGAAATGGTTATAAAAAAAATACCTTTAACTTTTAAATGCCGAGTCTTGTAGATGCAGTACCTCAGCTGTGGACAACAGATTACATCTGCGATTCAACAGTGAAGAAACCTCTTGTGAGCAAAGGCTCACCTTGTTTGGCCACCGAAGCCTTTCACTGGAGAGGCACTATGCCTGTATCCGTTTTACTCACAGGACAGAGAGTATGCATCTCGGTGGAACCTCCAATAACTGTCGAAATCTCGACCTCAGAAAAGAATGACTCCGACACTTACAGCTCCGATAGAAGTTTCCCTTTTAATTTACTTGCTCGCAAGGGGTAGGTTTCACTCAGTCAAGGGCTAAATGAACACCTCCGCAATGGTACAGCTTCACAAGATATTTATACAGTAAAACCCAAGTTCTGGCCTCTCCCTGTGTATTGCTCTGTCTCACAGTCAGTGAATACAGATAAAGAGTTAATTACTATATCCTGGTCCTGACATGGTGTCGAGATATTTCCTTTCGTCAGGGTTATCAGAAAGCCAAACGGCCATTACTCCATGAGTCATAGGTAATGGGCTATCACCTGTCTTGTATTGTGTCAGGATTATCCAATTTCCTGGTCAGTTTACCTGTTTGCTTCAAATGGATGAGGTAAAGGAAAGAGATAATGGCTAGAAGATAAGGGTGGGGTGACATGGAACTCCTGTAGTGTAGACAATAGGAGAGCACCATGGGGGTTACTTGTCTCAGCATGACTTGTCTCCTAGCTGTCTGATAACCATCAGCCATCTAACAGCAGGTTTGGCTGTTTATGCAAGCTGGCTGCTAAAATGCAGAAAGTTCTGGAAGGGCCAGGACTCCATTTTAATCAAAAGGCACACAAATACCGTATGGTATCAGCTTAGATAAAAATACATTTCCACATTCCCCCATTTTGTCCTTCACAAGGACAACTCAATCCATTCTGATCTTGTACAGTCTCTCCATTTCCATTTCTTTAGTTTCATTACTCACTAGGCATATTATACCTTCAGGATTTCTTATTCTGGGAGTAATGCTTAGGAAGGGAGGCTGATGGTTATTATCATAATTGGGCTGGTACCATCCCTGGAAGGCTGTGAGTTTATACCCTGCCGACCTCCATTCTGTTTGCTCCTTCGTTTCTGGCCCCTTCGTTAGTTTTGTCCTGTTTTGCACTGTCAACCATTCTACCATTTCTGATTCGTTAAAGGGGACAGATCTCAGGGGAATACACCCCCTGGAGTGGACAGGTACATGGGAACATATCCAACAACTCGACAAGTTTCTTTCTTGAGCATACCTATGACTCAGTGCCATAAATACGTTTACGTGCAATTCCCTTCGGTGGTGGGTCTGTACCCCTGGTGTAATCAATAATGCGAAGTAAAACCCTGTCAAGCCCAGCACCATCAGTCCCCATAGTCCATACAGTTCCTTATTCAGTCTTCCTTTTTCTGTTCCTCTGATTCCTTCGTCCCTTCCTCCTGGTCGGGTGCCCGTTTGCAATGGGATGCGTGGATCCATGTTGGTCTTTCCTTTACCTTGATTGCAGTATTGGTCGCCAGCAAGACCTGGTATGGTCCTTCGAATCTTGGCTGTAGACTGCTTTTCCTTTTAAAAATCTTGATGTAAACGAATTCCCCTGGCTCCAGGTTATGACACTTCCCTTCCGCTGGCTTGACTTGGGCTTCCTTTACCTGTGAATGAAAGCTGGAAATACATTTGGTTAGTGCAATACAATAATTCAACATATTTTCCTCCATTTTGTGGATGTCCATCTGTTTTGCAGTAAATGGTGCTGTAAAAGGTAGTCGTTGGGGACGTCCCATAACTATCTCATGCGGTGACAGGCCTGTTGTTCTGTTGGTTGCAGATCGCATTACCATCAAAGCTAAGGGCAGCAGTTCTGTCCATTTCAGTCCAGTGTCATTGCATAGTTTTGCCAGCTTATTTTTAAGCATTCCATTATATCTTTCAACAAGTCCAGCTGATTGTGGATGATAACTGCAATGAAAACGTTGATTAATCTGTAAAGCTTTACACATTTCTCTTATGACAGTTCCCGTGAAATGTGACCCGTTATCACTGGAAAGCTTAGCAGGGATTCCGAAGCGCGGTACAATTTCTTTTAACAAACATTTAGCAACAGTAGTGGCATCGGCCTTTTTACATGGAAAGGCTTCAATCCATCTAGAGAACACATCTACAATAACTAATACATACTTGAATCCCATACACATAGGTAATTCAATAAAATCCATTTGTAAATGTACAAAAGGCCCGACTGGATTTGGGTGGGAGGCAGATTCTACTTTTTCCGTCTTACCCGGATTCATTGTCTGACAGGTAACACAATTTTCACAGATTTGTTTTGCAATTGCCGAAATACCTGGTGCATACCAAGTTGCCAAAATATAATCTGCCAATCCCCCTTTGCCTGCGTGTGTGAATGTATGAACACATCGGGCAATCCATGGAAGTAAGGATCTAGGGGCCACCACGCGGCCGTCATGGTGAACCCATATTCCTTCTGGATTTTTATAACATTGATCCTTCGTCCAGGTCACCACCTCCTCCGTACTGGCCTGTGTCTGAAAGGCCAGCACGTCATTAATAGTGGGTGGCGGGTCTGAGCAATTATTTTTCCTTAGTGGGAACAATGACACCTGCATCCCCCCTTTCGACAGAGCTGTTGACTTAGCTGCATTATCAGCTCTACAGTGTAGATATTAACTGTGTGTCCTTCAGCCAGAATACAGGCTCGAGTTAACGCAAACAATTCGGCTTGTTGGGCTGAAAAGGAGTCTGGAAGAGAGGCTGTTTCGACAACATTAAACTGAGTTACAATTGCATAAGCCGCTCTAGGTTGGCCCCTATCATTTCGTACGGCTGATCCGTCAACATAGTACACTAGATCAGGGTTACACATTGGTACATCTGTTAGATTGATATGTGGTTTAGTCACTAATTCGGGTTACCATTTCACATGAATGGGGTTCGCCGTCGTCTTCCGTGGGGAGTAGAGTGGCTGGATTTAAGGTAGTACATCTTTTGATGACAAGGTTCGGATTTGATAACAGTTCGACCTCGTATTTAGTGGTTCTTGCGGAGGTTAGGTGTTGGGTGGCACATTTAGTAAGTAAAATCTCGACAGAGTGTGGGATATACAAAATGGTCTGATGATTTAGAGTTATTGGCTGAGCCTGTTGCATAGCATAATAAGCTGCTGCCAACAAAGGAAGACATCCTGGTAGTCCGCGTGCCACTGGGTCTACTGAAATATGCTTCCGGTCGCTGCCTGTCCCCATGTAACTGAGTCAAAACAGATTGTGCAAAACCCGACTTGTGATGCACAAATAAGTTGAATAGCTTAGTGTAATCTGGTAATCCCAAGGCTGGTGCTGAAGTGAGGGACTGCTTAAGATTCTGGAAAGCATTCCGGAATACTTCATTCCACATCCTTTAAGCATTGTGAGAATATTTGTGTGGGCTTCTGAACTGGACAAATCTGTGTGTTACACGGACTTCTCATTTATGCTTATGGTGATTCACAGATCACAGAATGTAAAGTACTTGTTTTCTAATTTTATTAAAAGGCTTCCAAACCCAAGATTTTTCCAATACACCCAAAATGTTGATCAAGAGATCACCTGAAATATCTCAAAATCCCAATTCAACTATTGTACTGTCACTCTTTATCAAAAAAATCCTCTTACTGAGCTAGAAGCTTTTGTACCAAGAATTTACACCAAGGACAATGAGAGTGTACTCCCCCAGCCTGCACCTCGAGAGACCCACAAAGGCTTTTTAAAAAAAAAAGCATTACAACTTTTAACCACCGGGACCATGTCTCAACAAACCTATCCTTTGTGCATTTCCTAGCTCCGTAACCTCTCATCCGAATAAATCCACACCTGCGCTTCTAACTTAAAATGTCTTAAACTTCCCACATACAGGACAACACTATGATGGGTTAAAAAACTTCACTTTGTTTGAAAAAGTGGGTGGAGCTAAAACAAACAGGCAGCTCCACAACTTTTCCAAACAGGTTTCCAGACACAAGGAAAAAAGACAGAAGCACTCTCATTCAAAGACAAGACATTCACGCACTCTCATTGAAAGACAAGACATTCACAAGTCTCTCTCCATTCAATAAAGCTTTTTCTTTTGCTAGCTTCATTTTTTTTTTGAATCCATAAGTCACTATCAGGTTCTCTTTTTTTTTTACATTTGATTTACTTCCTCTGTTAATTTTACATGGGCTTGAAGAATCGGGACCCAGGCCTTTTCTATTACTTTCCTTTTTTTTTTACCTGGATCTCTGTTTATAAGACATTCCTCTAGACAAGTTGTTCTCTCTAAATTAAATGAACCATCGGGTGGAAATGGCCTGTTTTCACCCTTAGTCCACTTTACTGGTTTTTGTTTCTTTGGTCAATTGAAGACTGACCACAATTCTGGAGCATGACATAGGCTGGTGTGCCTTTTATGGTGTTTTAACTTGCTCCGGCACCCATTCTGGATGATTAAGATTTTCCCACAGTTTCTGATCTCACAATCCTTTCGGCCAACCGAGTTCTCTACGCCCACTTCTCCTGGCCGTTACGTGGCCTGAAAAGGCTCTTAATTCGGGCTCAGTCTGGGTGTGTGAGATATGTTGGCACGAACCAATCGTAGTTGATCAATCAGTTACTGTTTCTTTTCTTAATCAATCCTTGTGTTTTTTTTTTTCCGAATCACAATATTCCCTAGTGACTCTTCCCGTTTCTCTAATGGCAATGACTCACAAAGGTATTGCACACAACAGTAATACAAGGACAACAAACAATATTCCCGTGAGTACACAAATCATAACCTCTAAACAAATTCTCAGTCTGCGTTGTACGCCACTACAGACCGAGTCCTTAACTTATCCTAATAACAGCTGATAAAACTTAAGGTTCCGTACCCAAACTCTTTGATCGATTGCGCTCTTTTTTTTTTAATAGTCTTATCACATAAGAACCCCTTCCGAATTAAAAACAATAAAAATCTTATCACATAAGAACCTTCGATCGATTAGCGCTTTCTTTTTTCTTTTTTTTTAATAGTCTTATCACATAAGAACCCCTTCCGAATTAAAAACAATAAAAATCTTATCACATAAGAACCTGGAACCCTTTTCGATCGACTAGCGCTCCCTTACCTACTGAAACCTTCCCCGGGCTGTCTCGAGATTTTTTCCAGAATCTGTTCTCTTCTGCTGGCGAGCTGAGAAAGAAATGGTTATAAAAAAAATACCTTTAACTTTTAAATGCCGAGTCTTGTAGATGCAGTACCTCAGCTGTGGACAACAGATTACATCTGCGATTCAACAGTGAAGAAACCTCTTGTGAGCAAAGGCTCACCTTGTTTGGCCACCGAAGCCTTTCACTGGAGAGGCACTATGCCTGTATCCGTTTTACTCACAGGACAGAGAGTATGCATCTCGGTGGAACCTCCAATAACTGTCGAAATCTCGACCTCAGAAAAGAATGACTCCGACACTTACAGCTCCGATAGAAGTTTCCCTTTTAATTTACTTGCTCGCAAGGGGTAGGTTTCACTCAGTCAAGGGCTAAATGAAACCTCCGCAATGGTACAGCTTCACAAGATATTTATACAGTAAAACCCAAGTTCTGGCCTCTCCCTGTGTATTGCTCTGTCTCACAGTCAGTGAATACAGATAAAGAGTTAATTACTATATCCTGGTCCTGACATGGTGTTGAGATATTTCCTTTTGTCAGGGTTATCAGAAAGCCAAACGGCCATTACTCCATGAGTCATAGGTAATGGGCTATCACCTGTCTTGTAATGTGTCAGGATTATCCAATTTCCTGGTCAGTTTACCTGTTTGCTTCAAATGGATGAGGTAAAGGAAAGAGATAATGGCTAGAAGATAAGGGTGGGGTGACATGGAACTCCTGTAGTGTAGACAATAGGAGAGCACCATGGGGGTTACTTGTCTCAGCATGACTTGTCTCCTAGCTGTCTGATAACCATCAGCCATCTAACAGCAGGTTTGGCTGTTTATGCAAGCTGGCTGCTAAAATGCAGAAAGTTCTGGAAGGGCCAGGACTCCATTTTAATCAAAAGGCACACAAATACCGTATGGTATCAGCTTAGATAAAAATACATTTCCACAAGAGAGAGAGAGAAGGTGAGAGAGAGAGAAGGCGAGAGGGAGCGGGAGAGGGCGAGAAAGAGGGAGAGAGAGAGATGAGGGAGAGAGAGACAGAGATTGAGATAGAGAGAAGGGGAGGGTGAGAGACGGGAGAGAGAGAGAGAGATGGCGAGAGAGAGAGAAGGCAAGAGAGAGAGAGAAGGCGAGAGAGAGAGAATGAAGGTGAGAGAGAGAGAGAATGCAAGTGAGAGAGAGAGAGAGCGAAGGCGGGAGAGAGAAAGAGGGAGAAGGCGGGAGAGAGAGAGAGAGAGAGAGAGAGAAAAGGCGAGAGGGAGAATGCGAGAGAGTGAAGATGAGTGAGAGAGAGAGAGAGAGAGAAAAGAGAGAAGGCGGGAAAGAGAGAGAGAGAGAGAAGTCGAGAGAGAGAGAGAGAGACAGAGAGCGAGGAGAGAGAGCGAGAGAGAGAAGCTGAGAGAGGGTGAGAGAGACAGAGAGAAAGAGGGAAAGAGAGAGAGAGAGAAGTCGAGAGAGAGAGAAAGAGACAGAGAGAGAGCGCGAGAGAGAGAAGGTGAGAGAGAGAGATGGTGAGAGAGACAGAGAGAAAGAGGGAGAAGGCGGGAGAGAGAGAGAGAGAGAGAGAGAGAGAGAGAAAAGGCGAGAGGGAGAATGCGAGAGAGTGAAGGTGAGTGAGTGAGAGAGAGAGAGAAAAGAGAAAAGGCGGGAAAGAGACAAGGCGGGAGAAAGAGAGAGAGAGAGAAGGCGGGAAAGAGAGAGAGAGAGAGAGAAGTCGAGAGAGAGAAGTCGAGAGAGAGAGAGAGAAAGAGACAGAGAGAGAGCGAGAGAGAGGGAGAAGGTGAGACAGAGAGAGAGCGAGAGAGAGAAGGTGAGAGAGAGAGAGAGAGAGAGAAGGAGAGAGAGAGAGAGAAGGTGAGAGAGAGAGAGAGAGCGGGAGAGAGAGAGAGAGAGAGAGAAATGGCGAGAGGGAGAATGCGAGAGAGTGAAGGTGAATGAGAGAGAGAGAAAAGAGAGAAGGCGGGAGAGAGAGAGAGAGAGAGAAGTCGAGAGAGAGAGAAAGAGACAGAGAGAAAGCGAGAGAGAGAAGGCGAGAGAGAGAGAAGGTGAGAGAGAGAGAGAGAAGGCGAGAGGGAGAATGCGAGAGATTGAAGGTGAGTGAGAGAGAGAGATAGAAAAGAGAGAAGGCGGGAAAGAGAGAGAGAGAGAGCAGTCGAGAGAGAGAGAAAGAGACAGAGAGAGCGAGAGAGAGAGAGAAGGTGAGAGAGAGAGAGAGAGAAGGCAGGAGAGAGAGAAAGCAAGAAAAAGAGAGAAGGCTTGAGTGAGAGAGAGAGAGGGGGAAGAAGAGAAAGAGAGTGAGAGAGAGAAAGAAGTCGAGGGAGAGAGGGAGAGAGAGAGAGAGAGAAAGAGAGAGAAGGCGGGAGAGAGAGAGAGAGAGAGAGAGAAAAGGCGAGAGGGAGAATGCGAGAGAGTGAAGGCAAGAGAGTGAAGGCGAGTGAGAGAGAGAGAGAGAGAAAAGAGAGAAGGCGGGAAAGAGAGAAAGAGACAGAGAGAGAGAGAGCGAGAGAGTACGAGAAGGTGAGAGAGCGAAAGAGAGAGAGAGAGAGAGAGAGAGAGAGAGAGAGAGAGAAGGCGGGAGAGAGAAGGCAAGAGAGAAAAGGTGTGAGAGAGAGAGAGAGAAGGCAAGAGAGAGACAGAGAAGATGAGTGAGAGAGAGAGAGAGAGAGAAGGCAAGAGAGAGAGACGGAGAAGGTGAGAGAGAGAGAGAAGGCGAGAGGGAGAGGGAGAGAGAGAGAGATAGAAGATGAGGGAGAGAGAGACAGAGATTGAGATAGAGAGAAGGGGAGGGTGAGAGACGGGAGAGAGAGAGAAGGCAAGAGAGAGAGAGAAGGCAAGAGAGAGAGAGAAGGCAAGAGAGAGAGAGAAGGCGTGAGAGAGAGAGAAGGCGAGAGAGAAGGCGAGAGAGAGAGAGAATGCAAGTGAGAGAGAGAGAGCGAAGGCGGGAGAGAGAGAGAGAGAGAGAGAAAGCGAGAGAGGGAGAGAGAGAGTGAAGGCAGGAGGGAGAAGGCGAAGAGAGAGAAAGCAAGAGAAAGAGAGAAGGCGAGAGAGAAGGCTCGAGTGAGAGAGAGAGAGGGGGAAGGCGAGAAAGCGAGTGAGAGAGAGAAAGAAGTGGAGAGATAGAGAGGGTCAGAGAGAAAGAGGGAGAAGGCGGGAGAGAGAAAGAGAGAGAGAAAAGGCGAGAGGGAGAATGCGAGAGAGTGAAGGTGAATGCGAGAGAGTGAAGGTGAGTGAGAGAGAAAGAGAAGAGAGAAGGCGGGAAAGAGAGAGAGAGAGAGAGAGAGAAGTCGAGAGAGAGAGAAAGAGACAGAGAGAGAGCGAGAGAGAGAAGGTGAGTGAGAGAGAGAGAGAAGGAGAGAGAGAAGGCGGGAGAGAGAGAGAGAGCGCGGAAGAGAGAGAGAGCGGGAGAGAGCGAGAGAGAGAGAGAAGGTGAGAGAGAGAAAGCGAGAGAGAGAGAGAGAGAGAGAGAGAGAAGGCAAGAGAGAGAGAGACAGAGAAGGTGAGAGAGAGAAGGTTAGAAAGAGAGGGGAGAAAGAGAGAGAGACAGAAGGAGAGAGAGAGAGAAAGAGAGGGGAGAGAGAGAAGGCGAGAGGGAGAGAGAGAGCGAGAGGGCGAGAGAGAGGGAGAGAGAGAGAGAGAGAGAGGAAGCGAGAGAGAGGTGAGGGAGAGAGAGACTGAGATTGAGATAGAGAGAAGGGGTGGGTGAGAGAACCAGAGAGAGAGAGAGCGATGGTGAGAGGGAGAGAAGGCGAGAGAGAGAGAGAGAGAAGGCGAGAGAGAGAGAGAGAAGGTGAGAGAGAGAGAGAAGGTGAGAGAGAGAGAGAGAAAGAGTGAAGGCGGGAGGGAGAAGGCGAAGAGAGAGAGAGAAAGCAAGAAAAAGAGAGAAGGCTTGAGTGAGAGAGAGAGAGAGGGAAGGAGAGAAAGAGAGTGAGAGAGAGAAAGAAGTCGAGAGAGAGAAAGCGGGAGAGAGAGAGAGAAAAGGCGAGAGGGAGAATGCGAGAGTGAAGGCGAGAGAGTGAAGGCGAGTGAGAGAGAGAGAGAAAAGAGAGAAGGCGGGAAAGAGAGAAAGAGACAGAGGGAGAGAGCGAGAGCGAGAAGGTGAGAGTGAGAAAGAGAGAGAGAGAGAGAGAGAGAGAGAGAAGGCAGGAGAGAGAAGGCAAGAGAGAGAAGGCAAGAGAGAGAAGGCGGGAAAGAGAAGTCAAGAGAGAGAGAAAGATAGAGAGAGAGCGAGGGAGAAGGTGAGAGAAGGTGAGAGAGAGCGAGAGAGAGAGAGAGAAGGTGAGAGAGAGCGAGAGAGAGAGAGAAGTCAAGAGAGAGAGAGAGAAGTCAAGAGAGAGAGAGAGAGAGAGAGAGAGAGAGGGAAGGAGAGATAGAGAGTGAGAGAGAGAAAGAAGTCGAGAGAGAGAGAAAGAGACAGAGAGAAAGCGAGAGAGAAGGCGAGAGAGAGAAAAGGTGAGAGAGAGAGAGAGAAGGCGAGAGGGAGAATGCGAGAGAGTGAAGGTGAGTGAGAGAGAGAGATAGAAAAGAGAGAAGGCGGGAAAGAGAGAGAAGTCGAGAGAGAGCAGTCGAGAGAGAGAGAAAGAGACAGAGAGAGCGAGAGAGAGAGAGAAGGTGAGAGAGAGAGAGAGAGAGAGAGAAGGCAGGAGAGAGAGAAAGCAAGAAAAAGAGAGAAGGCTTGAGTGAGAGAGAGAGAGGGGGAAGAAGAGAAAGAGAGTGAGAGAGAGAAAGAAGTCGAGGGACAGAGAGGGAGAGAGAGAGAGAGAGAAAGAGAGAGAAGGCGGGAGAGAGAGAGAGACAGAGAGAGAAAAGGCGAGAGGGAGAATGCGAGAGAGTGAAGGCAAGAGAGTGAAGGCGAGTGAGAGAGAGAGAGAGAAAAGAGAGAAGGCGGGAAAGAGAGAAAGAGACAGAGAAAGAGAGAGCGAGAGAGTACGAGAAGGTGAGAGAGCGAAAGAGAGAGAGAGAGAGAGAGAGAGAGAGAGAGAGAAGGCTGGAGAGAGAAAGCGGGAGAGAGAGAGAGAGAGAGAAAAGGCGAGAGGGAGAATGCGAGAGTGAAGGCGAGAGAGTGAAGGCGAGTGAGAGAGAGAGAGAAAAGAGAGAAGGCGGGAAAGAGAGAAAGAGACAGAGGGAGAGAGCAAGAGCGAGAAGGTGAGAGTGAGAAAGAGAGAGAGAGAGAGAGAGAGAAGGCAGGAGAGAGAAGGCAAGAGAGAGAAGGCAAGAGAGAGAAGGCGAGAGAGAGAGAGAGAGAGAGTGTAATAGAGAGAGAGAAAGGGAGAGCGAGATGGCGAGAGCGAGAGTGAGAGAGAGAGAGAAGGCAGGAGAGAGAAGGCGGAGAGAGAGCGAGAGAGAATGCGAGGGAGAGAGAGACAAGGCAAGAGAGCGAGAAGGTGAGAGAGAAAAGGTGAGTGAGAGAGAGTGAGAGAGAGAGAGAGAGAGAGAGGTGAGTGAGAGAGAGAGAGAGAAGGCAGGAGAGAGAAGGCGGGAGAGAGAAGGCAAGAGAGAGAAGGCAAGAGAGAGAAGGCAAGAGAGAGAAGGCGATAGAGAGAGAGAGAGAGTGTAATAGAGAGAGAGAAAGGGAGAGCGAGATGGCGAGAGCGAGAGTGAGAGAGAGAGAAGGCAGGAGAGAGAAGGCGGAGAGAGAGCGAGAGAGAATGCGAGGGAGAGAGAGACAAGGCAAGAGAGCGAGAAGGTGAGAGTGAGAGAGAGAGAGAAAAGGTGAGTGAGAGAGAGTGAGAGAGAGAGAGAGAGAGAGGTGAGTGAGAGAGAGAGAGAGAAGGCAGGAGAGAGAAGGCGGGAGAGAGAAGGCAAGAGAGAGAAGGCAAGAGAGAGAAGGCAAGAGAGAGAAGGCGATAGAGAGAGAGAGAGAGTGTAATAGAGAGAGAGAAAGGGAGAGCGAGATGGCGAGAGCGAGAGTGAGAGAGAGAGAGAAGGCAGGAGAGAGAAGGCGGAGAGAGAGCGAGAGAGAATGCGAGGGAGAGAGAGACAAGGCAAGAGAGCGAGAAGGTGAGAGTGAGAGAGAGAGACAAAAAGGTGAGTGAGAGAGAGAGAGAGAGAGAGAGAGAGAGAGAGAGAGGTGAGTGAGAGAGAGAGAGAAGGCAAGAGAGAGAGACAGAGAAAGTGAGAGAGAGAGAGAGAGAAGGTGAGAGAGAGAGAAGGCGAGAGGGAGCGGGAGAGGGCGAGAGAGAGGGAGAGAGAGAGAGAAGATGAGGGAGAGAGAGACAGAGATTGAGATAGAGTGAAGGGGAGGGTGAGAGACGGGAGAGAGAGAGAGAGATGGCGAGAGAGAGAGAAGGCAAGAGAGAGAGAGAAGGCGAGAGAGAGAGGGAAGGTGAGAGAGAGAGAGAGAATGCAAGTGAGAGAGAGAGAGAGCGAAGGCGGGAGAGAGAAAGAGGGAGAAGGCGGGAGAGAGAGAGAGAGAGAGAGAGAGAGAGAGAGAAAAGGCGAGAGGGAGAATGCGAGAGAGTGAAGATGAGAGAGAGAGAGAGAGAAAAGAGAGAAGGCGGGAAAGAGAGAGAGAGAGAGAGAAGTCGAGAGAGAGAGAAAGAGACAGAGAGCGAGCGAGAGAGAGAAGCTGAGAGAGGGTGAGAGAGACAGAGAGAAAGAGGGAGAAGGCGGGAGAGAGAGAGAAAAGGCGAGAGGGAGAATGCGAGAGAGTGAAGGTGAGTGAGTGAGAGAGAGAGAGAGAAAAGAGAGAAGGCGGGAAAGAGAGAAGGCGGGAAAGAGAGAGAGAGAGAGAAGGCGGGAAAGAGAGAGAGAGAAGTCGAGAGAGAGAAGTCGAGAGAGAGAGAGAAAGAGACAGAGAGAGAGCGAGAGAGAGAGGGAGAAGGTGAGACAGAGAGAAGGCGAGAGAGAGAGAGAAGGCGAGAGAGAGAGAAGGCGAGAGAGAGAGAAGGCGAGAGAGAGAGAAGGCGAGAGAAGGCAAGAGAGGGAGAGAGAGAGATTGAAGGCGGGAGGGAGAAGGCGAAGATAGAGAGAGAAAGCAAGAAAAAGAGAGAAGGCTTGAGTGAGAGAGAGAGAGGGAAGGAGAGAAAGAGTGTGAGAGAGAGAAAGAAGTCGAATGAGAGAGAGAGAGAGAGAGAGAGAAGGCAGGAGAGAGAAGGCAGGAGAGAGAAGGCAGGAGAGAGAAGGCAGGAGAGAGAAGGCGGGAGAGAGAAGGCAAGAGAGAGAAGGCAAGAGAGAAAAGGCGAGAGAGAGAGTGTAATAGAGAGAGAGAAAGGGAGAACGAGATGGCGAGAGCGAGAGAGAGAGAGAGAGAGACAAGGCAGGAGAGAGAGAGAGCGAGAGAGAATGCGAGGGAGAGAGAGACAAGGCAAGAGAGCGAGAAGGTGAGAGTGAGAGAGAGAGAGAGAAGGTGAGTGAAAGAGAGAGAGAGAGAGAAAGAGAGAGAGAAAGAGAGAGAGAGAGAGAGAGAGAAGGCGAGAGGGGGAGTGAGAGGGCGAGTGAGAGGGCGAGAGAGAGAGAGAGAGAGAGAGAGAGAAGGCAGGAGAGAGAAGGCGGAGAGAGAGAGAGAGCGAGAGAGAATGCGAGGGAGAGAGAGACAAGGCAAGAGAGCGAGAAGGTGAGAGTGAGAGAGAGAGAGAGAAGGTGAGTGAGAGAGAGAGAGAAAGAAAGAGAGAGAGAGAGAGAGAGAGGTGAGTGAGAGAGAGAGAGAGAAGCCAAGAGAGAGACAGAGAAGGTGAGAGAGAGAGAAGGAGAGAGAGAGAGGTGAGAGAGAGAAGGCGAGAGGGGGAGTGAGAGGGCGAGTGAGAGGGCGAGAGAGAGAAGGTGAGGGAGAGTGAGACAGAGATTGAGATAGAGAGAAGGGGATGGTGATAGAACGAGAGAGAGAGAAAGAGAGAGAGAAGGTGAGAGCGAGAAAGAAAGAGAGAGAGAGAGAGAGAGAGAAGGCGGAAGAGAGAGAAGGCGGGAGAGAGAGAGAAAAGGCGAGAGGGAGAATGCAAGATAGTGAAGGCGAGTGAGAGAGAGCCAGAGAGAATGCGAGAGAGTGAGAGAGAGAAGGCGAGAGAGAGCGAGAACACGAAAGAGCGAGGGTGAGAGAGAAGGCGAGAGAGAGGAGGAGAACGAAAGAGAGAGGCAGAGAGAAAGAGCGAGAGTTAAAGAGAGAGGGAGAGAAAGAAAGAGAAGACGAGAGAGCGAAGGTGAGAGAAAGAGAGAGAGAGAAGGCGAGAGAGAGCAGGCGGGAGAGAGAGAGCAGGCGAGAGAGAGAGTCAGAGAAAGCGAGAGATAGAGAGGGAGAGAGAGAGAGAAAGAGACAGAAGGCGGGAGAGAGAGAGAAAGAGAGAAAAGGCAAGAGGGAGAATGCGAGAGAGAGTGAAGGCGAGTGAGAGAGAGAGCGAGAGAGAAGGCA
>NW_027251245.1:2500-57271 GCF_044704955.1 Pristiophorus japonicus | reverse complement strand
CCCCCAATTTGCCCCCTCTCTCCCCCTCCCCCAGTTTGCCTCCTCTCTCCCCCTCCCCCAGTTTGCCCCCTCTCTCCCCCTCCCCCTAGATTGCCCCATCTCTCCCCCTCCCCCAGTTTGCCACCTCTCCCCCAGTTTGCCCCCTCTCTCCCCCTCACCCAGTTTGCCCCCTTCCCCAGTTTGCCCCCTCTCTCCCCCCCTCCCCCAGTTTGCCCTCTCTCTCCCCTCCCCCAGTTTGCCCCCTCTCTCGCAGTTTGCCCCCTCTCTCCCAGTTTGCCCGCCCTCCCCCAGTTTGCCCCCTCTCTCCCCACCCTCCCCCAGTTTCCTCCCTCCCCCAGTTTTCCCTCTCTCTCTCTCCCCCTCCTCCAGTTTGCCCTTCTCCCCCTCCCCCAGATTGCCCCCTCTCTCCCCCTCCCCCAGTTTGCCCCCTCTCTCCCCCCTCCCCCAGTGTGCCCTCTCTTCCCCCCCTCCCCCAGTTTGCCCTCTTTTCCCCCCCGCCCCCAGTTTGCCCTCTCTTTCCCCCCTCCCCCAGTTTGCCTTCTTTCCCCCCCTCCCCCAGTTTGCCCTCTCCCCCTCCCCCAGTTTCCCCTCTCTTCCCCCCTCCCCCAGTTCGCCCCCTCTCTCCCCCTCCCCCAGTTTGCCCCCTCTCTCCCCCTCCCAGTTTGCCCCCTCTCTCCCCGTCCCCCAGTTTGCCCCCACTCTCCCCCCTCCCCCAGTTTGCCCCCTCTCTCTCCCTCCCTCAGTTTGCCTCCTCTCTCCCCCTCCCCCAGTTTGCCCCCTCTCTCCCCTTCCCCGTTTGCCTCCTCTCTCCCCCTCCCCGTTTGCCCCCTCTCTCCCCCTCCCCCAGTTTGCCCCCTCTCCCCCATTTTGCCCGCTCTCTCCCCCCTCCCCCAGTTTACCCAACTCTCTCCCCCCTCCCCCAGTTTGCCCCCTCTCTCCCAGTTTGCCCCCCCCAGTTTGCCCTCTCTTTTCCCCTCCCCCAGTTTGCCCCCTCTCGCCCCCTCCCCCAGTTTGCATCCTCTCTCCCCCCTCCCCCAGTTTGCCCCCTCTCCCCCAGTTTGCCCCCTCTCCCCCAGTTTGCCCGCTCTCTCCCCCTCCCCCAATTTGCCCCCTCTCTCCCACCTCCCCCAGTTTGCCCCCTCCCTCCCCCCTCCCGCAGTTTGCCCCCTCTCTCCCCACCCTCCCCCAGTTTCCTCTCTCTCTCTCCCCCTCCTCCAGTTTGCCCTCTCTCCCCCTCCCCCAGTTTGCCCCCTCTCACCCCCCTCCCCCAGTTTGCCCCCTCTTCCCCCAGATTGCCCCCCCTCTCTCCCCCAGTTTGCCCCCTCTCTCCCCCAGTTTGCCCCCTCTCTCTCCCCTCCCCCAGTTTCCCTTCTCTCTCCCCCCCTCCCCCAGTTTGCCCTCTTTTTCCCCCTCCCCCAGTTTCCCCTCTATCCCCCTTCCCATTTCCCCCTCCCCCAGTTTGCTCTCTCTCCCCCCCTCCCCCAGTTTGCACCCTCTCTCCCCCCTCTTCCCCAGATTGCCCCCCTCTCTCCCCCAGTTTGCCCCTCTCGCCCCTCTCTCCACCAGTTTGCCCCCTCTCTCTCCCCTCCCCCAGTTTGCCCCCTCCCCCAGTTTCCCCTCTCTCTCTCTCCCCCTCCCCCAGTTTGCCCTCTTTTTCCCCCTCCCCCAGTTTCCCCTCTCTCCCCCTCCCCCAGTTTGCTCTCTCCCCCCTCCCCAGTTTGCCCCCTCTCACCCCTCTCCCCCAGTTTGCCCCCTCTCACCCCCCTCCCCCAGTTTGCCCCCTCTCTCCCCCCAGATTGCCCCCCTCTCTCCCCCAGTTTGCCCCCTCTCTCTCCCCTCCCCCAGTTTGCCCCCTCCCCGTTTCTCCTCTCTCTCTCCCCCCTCCCCCAGTTTGCCCTCTTTTTCCCCCTCCCCCAGTTTCCCCTCTATCCCCCTCCCCGTTTCCCCCTCCCCCAGTTTGCTCTCTCCCCCCCTCCCCCAGTTTGCCCCCTCTCACCCCCTCCCCCAGTTTGCCCCCTCTCTCCCCCCTCTTCCCCCAGTTTGCCCCCTCTCTCCCCCCTCTTCCCCCAGTTTGCCCCCTCTCTCCCCCCTCCCCCAGTTTGCCCTCTTTTTCCCCCTCCCCCAGTTTCCCCTCTATCCCCCTCCCCGTTTCCCCCTCCCCCAGTTTGCTCTCTCTCCCCCCCTCCCCCAGTTTGCCCCCCCTCACCCCCCTCCCCCAGTTTGCCCCCTCCCTCCCCCAGTTTGCCCCCTCTCTCCCCCCAGATTGCCCCCCTCTCTCCCCCAGTTTGCCCCCTCTCTCTCTCCCCTTACCCAGTTTGCCCCCTCCCCGTTTCCCCCCTCTCTCTCTCCCCTCCCCCAGTTTCCCCCCTCACTCTCTCTCCCCCCTCCCCCAGTTTGCCCTCTTTTCCCCCCTCCCCCAGTTTCCCCTCTCTCCCCCCTCCCCGTTTCCCCCTCGCCCAGTTTGCTCTCTCTCCCTCCCTCGCCCAGTTTGCCCCCTCACCCCCTCCCCCAGTTTGCCCCCCTCTCTCCCCCAGTTTGCCCCCTCTCTCTCCCCCAGTTTGCCCCTTCTCTCCCCCCCAGTTTGCCCCCCTCCCCCAATTTGCCCCCTCTCTCCCCCCTCCCCCAGTTTGCCCCCTCTCGCTCCCCCCTCCCCCAGTTTGCCCCCCTCTCTCTCCCCCTCCCCCAGTTTGCCCCCTCTCTCCCCCTCCCCCAGTTTGCCCCCTCTCCCCCATTTTGCCCGCTCTCTCCCCCCTCCCCCAGTTTACCCAACTCTCTCCCCCTCCCCCAGTTTGCCCGCTCTCTCCCCCTCCCCCAGTTTGCCCCTCTCCCAGTTTGCCCCCCCCAGTTTGCCCTCTCTTTCCCCCTCCCCCAGTTTGCCCCCTCTCCCCCTCCCCCAGTTTGCCCCCTCTCCCCCAGTTTGCCCCCTCTCTCCCCCTCTCCTCCAGTTTGCCCGCTCTCTCCCCCTCCCCCAGTTTGCCCCTCCCTCCCCCCTCCCCCAGTTTGCCCCCTCTCTCGCAGTTTGCCCCCTCTCTCCCCACCCTCCCCCAGTTTCCTCTCTCTCTCTCCCCCTCCTCCAGTTTGCCCTCTCTCCCCCCTCCCCCAGTTTGCCCCCTCTTCCCCCAGATTGCCCCCTCTCTCCCCCAGTTTGCCCCCTATCTCTCCCCTCCCCCAGTTTTCCCCCTCCCCCAGTTTCTTCTCTCTCTCTCTCCCCCCTCCCCCAGTTTGCCCTCTTTTTCCCCCTCCCCCAGTTTCCCCTCTATCCCCCTCCCCGTTTCCCCCTCCCCCAGTTTGCCCCCCCCCCTCTCTCCCCCAGTTTGCCCCCTCTCCCCCAGTTTGCCCCCTCTCTCCCCCCTCCCCCAGTTTGCCCCCTCTCTCCCCCCCTCCCCCAGTTTGCCCCCTCTCTCCCCCCCTCCACCAGTTTGCCTCCTTCTCTCCCCCCTCCCCCAGTTTGCCCCCTTCTCTCCCCCCTCCCCCAGTTTGCCCCCCCTCGCTCCCCCCTCCCCCAGTTTGCCCCCTCTCTCTCTCTCTCTCCCCTCTTCCACCAGTTTTCCCTCTCTCTCACCCCCCTCCCCCAGTTTGCCCCCCCTCTCTCTCCCCCCTCCATCAGTTTGCCCCCTTCTCTCCCCCCTCCCCCAGTTTGCCCCCTTTTCTCCCCCCTCCCCCAGATTGCTCCCCTCTCTTCCCCCTCCCCCAGATTGCCCCGCCTCTGTCCCCCCTCCCCCAGTTTGCCCCCTCTCTCTCCCCCCTCTTCCCCCAGTTTGCCCTCTCTCTCTCTCTCTCCCCCTCCCCTCCCCCAGTTTGCCCTCTCTCTCTCCCCCCTCTTCCCCCAGTTTGCCCCTTCTCTCCCCCCCTCCCCTCCCCCAGTTTGCCCCTTCTCACCCCCTCCCCAAGTTTGCCCCCTCTCTCCCCCTCTTCCCCAAGATTGCCCCCCCTCTCTCCCCCAGTTTGCCCCCTCTCGCCCCCCTCTCTCCACCAGTTTGCCCCCTTTCTCTCCCCTCCCCCAGTTTGCCCACTCCCCCAGTTTCCCCTCTCTCTCCCCCCTCCCCCAGTTTGCCCTCTTTTCCCCCCTCCCCCAGTTTGCCCTCTTTTCCCCCCTCCCCCAGTTTCCCCTCTCTCCCCCTCCCCGTTTCCCCCTCCCCCAGTTTGCTCTCTCTCCCCCCTCGCCCAGTTTGCCCCCCTCACCCCCTCCCCCAGTTTGCCCCCTCTCACCCCCCTCCCCCAGTTTGCCCCCCCCCCCAGTTTGACCCCCTCTCTCCCCCAGTTTTCCCCCTCTCGCACCCCTCTCTCCCCCAGTTTGCCCCCTCTCGCACCCCTCTCTCCCCCAGTTTGCCCCCTCCCTCAGTTTGCCCCCTCTCCCCCAGTTTGCCCCCTCTCTCCCACCCCTCCCCCAGTTTGCATCCTTCTCTCCCCCCTCCCCCAGTTTGCCCCCTTCTCTCCCCCTCCCCCAGTTTGCCCCCCTCCCCCAGTTTGCCCCCCTCTCTCCCCCTCCTCCAGTTTGCCCCCTCTCTCCCCCTCTTCCCCCAGTTTGCCCTCTCTCTCTCTCCCCCTCCCCCAGTTTGCCCCCTCTCTCCCCCCTCCCCCAGTTTGCCCCCTTCTCTCCCCCCTCCCCCAGTTTTCCCCCACTCTCTCCCCCTTCCCCAGATTGCCCCCCTCTCTCCCCCCTCCCCCAGTTTGCCCCCTCTCTCTCCCCCCTCTTCCCCCAGTTTGCCCTCTCTCTCTCTCCCCCTCCCCTCCCCCAGTTTGCCCTCTCTCTCTCCCCCCTCTTCCCCCATTTTGCCCCTTCTCTCCCCCCCTCCCCTCCCCCAGTTTGCCCCTTCTCACCCCCTCCCCCAGTTTGCCCCCTCTCTCCCCCTCTTCCCCAAGATTGCCCCCCCTCTCTCCCCCAGTTTGCCCCCTCTCGCCCCCCTCTCTCCACCAGTTTGCCCCCTTTCTCTCCCCTCCCCCAGTTTGCCCACTCCCCCGGTTTCCCCTCTCTCTCCCCCCTCCCCCAGTTTGCCCTCTTTTCCCCCCTCCCCCAGTTTGTCCTCTTTTCCCCCCTCCCCCAGTTTCCCCTCTCTCCCCCTCCCCGTTTCCCCCTCCCCCAGTTTGCTCTCTCTCCCCCCTCGCCCAGTTTGCCCCCCCTCACCCCCTCCCCCAGTTTGCCCCCTCTCACCCCCCTCCCCCAGTTTGCCCCCCCCAGTTTGACCCCCCCTCTCCCCCAGTTTTCCCCCTCTCGCACCCCTCTCTCCCCCAGTTTGCCCCCTCTCGCACCCCTCTCTCCCCCAGTTTGCCCCCTCCCTCAGTTTGCCCCCTCTCCCCCCCTCCCCCACTTTGCCCCCTCTCTCCCACCCCTCCCCCAGTTTGCATCCTTCTCTCCCCCCTCCCCCAGTTTGCCCCCTTCTCTCCCCCTCCCCCAGTTTGCCCCCCTCCCCCAGTTTGCCCCCCTCTCTCCCCCTCCTCCAGTTTGCCCCCTCTCTCCCCCTCTTCCCCCAGTTTGCTCTCTCTCTCTCTCCCCCTCCCCCAGTTTGCCCCCTCTCTCCCCCCTCCCCCAGTTTGCCCCCTTCTCTCCCCCCTCCCCCAGTTTTCCCCCACTCTCTCCCCCTTCCCCAGATTGCCCCCCTCTCTCCCCCCTCCCCCAGTTTGCCCCCTCTCTCTCCCCCCTCTTCCCCCAGTTTGCCCTCTCTCTCTCCCCCTCCCCTCCCCCAGTTTGCCCTCTCTCTCTCCCCCCTCTTCCCCCAGTTTGCCCCTTCTCTCCCCCCCTCCCCTCCCCCAGTTTGCCCCTTCTCACCCCCTCCCCCAGTTTGCCCCCTCTCTCCCCCTCTTCCCCAAGATTGCCCCCCCTCTCTCCCCCAGTTTGCCCCCTCTCGCCCCCCTCTCTCCACCAGTTTGCCCCCTTTCTCTCCCCTCCCCCAGTTTGCCCACTCCCCCAGTTTCCCCTCTCTCTCCCCCCTCCCCCAGTTTGCCCTCTTTTCCCCCCTCCCCCAGTTTCCCCTCTCTCCCCCTCCCCGTTTCCCCCTCCCCCAGTTTGCTCTCTCTCCCCCCTCGCCCAGTTTGCCCCCCCTCAGCCCCTCCCCCAGTTTTCCCCCTCTCACCCCCCTCCCCCAGTTTGCCCCCCCCCCAGTTTGACCCCCCTCTCTCCCCCAGTTTGCCCCCTCTCGCACCCCTCTCTCCCCCAGTTTGCCCCCTCTCGCACCCCTCTTCTCTCTCTCCCCTCCCCCAGTTTCCCCCCTCACTCTCTCTCCCCCCTCCCCCAGTTTGCCCTCTTTCCCCCCCTCCCCCAGTTTCCCCTCTCTCCCCCTCCCCCAGTTTGCTCTCTCTCCCCCCTCGCCCAGTTTGCCCCCTCTCACCACCTCCCCCAGTTTGCCCCCTCTCTCCCCCAGTTTGCCCCCCCTCTCTCCCCCAGTTTGCCCCCTCTCTCCCCCCAGTTTGCCCCCTCTCTCCCCCACCTCCCCCAGTTTGCCCCCTTCTCTCCCCCCCTCCCCCAGTTTGCTCCCTTCTCTCCCCCCTCCCCCAGTTTGCCCCCTCTCGCTCCCCCCTCCCCCAGTTTGCCCCCCTCCCCCAGTTTGCCCTCTCTCTCCCCTCTTCCCCCAGTTTGCCCTCTCTCTCACCCCCCCTCCCCCAGTTTGCCCCCTTCTCTCCCCCCTCCCCCAGTTTGCCCCCCTCTCTCCCCCTCCCCCAGATTGCCCCCTTCTCTCCCCCTCCCCCAGATTGCCCCCTTCTCTCCCCCTCCCCCAGTTTGCCCCCTCTCGCTCCCCCCTCCCCCAGTTTGCCCCCCTCTCCCCCCTCCCCCAGTTTGCCCTCTCTCTCCCCCCTCTTCCCCCAGTTTGCCCTCTCCCCCCTCTTTGCCCTCTCTCTCTCCCCCCCTCCCCCAGTTTCCCCCCCCTCTCTCCCCCTTCCCCCAGTTTGCCCCCTTCTCTCCCCATCCCCCAGTTTGCCCCCTTCTCTCCCCCCTCCCCCAGTTTGCCCCCCTCTCTCCCCCTCCCCCAGATTGCCCCCTTCTCTCCCCCTACCCCAGTTTGCCCCCTCTCGCTCCCCCCTCCCCGTTTGCCCCCCTCCCCCAGTTTTCCCTCTCTCTCCCCCCTCTTCCCCCAGTTTGCCCCCTCTCCCCTCCCCCAGTTTGCCCCCCTCTCTCCCCTCCCCCAGTTTGCCCCCTCTCTCCCCCCCTCCCCTCCCCCAGTTTGCCCCCCTCTCTCTCCCCTCCCCGTTTGCCCCTCTCTCCCCTCCCCCAGTTTGACCCCTCTCTCCCCCCTCCCCTCCCCCAGTTTGCCCCCTTCTCTCCCCCTACCCCAGTTTGCCCCCTCTCGCTCCCCCCTCCCCGTTTGCCCCCCTCCCCCAGTTTTCCCTCTCTCTCCCCCCTCTTCCCCCAGTTTGCCCCCCCTCCCCTCCCCCAGTTTGCCCCCTCTCTCTCCCCTCCCCCAGTTTGCCCCCTCTCTCTCCCCCCTCTTCCCCCAGTTTGCCCTCTCTCTCCCCCTCCCCTCCCCCAGTTTGCCCTCTCTCTCTCCCCCCTCTTCCCCCAGTTTGCCCCCTCTCTCCCCCACCTCCCCTCCCCCAGTTTGCCCCCTCTCTCTCCCCTCCCCCAGTTTGCCCCTCTCTCTCTCTCCCCTCCCCCAGTTTGCCCCCTCTCTCCCCCCTCCCCCAGTTTGCCCCCTCTCTCCCCCCTCCCCCAGTTTGCCCTCTCTCTCTCCCCCCCCTCCCCCAGTTTGCCCTCTCTCTCTCTCTCTCTCTCTCCCCCCCTCCCCCAGTTTTCCCCTCTCTCTCTCCCCTCCCCCAGTTTGCCCCCTCTCTCCCCCCTCCCCCAGTTTGCCCTCTCTCTCTCCCCCCCCTCCCCCAGTTTGCCCCCCTCCCCCAGTTTGCCCTCTCTCTCTCTCTCTCTCTCTCCCCTACCCGTTTGCCCCCCCCTCAGTTTGCCCCTTCTCTCCCCCAGTTTGCCCCCCTCTCTCTCCCCTCCCCCAGTTTGCCCCCCTCTCTCCCCCCCCCTCAGTTTGCCCTTTCTCTCCCCCAGTTTGCCCCCCTCTCTTCCCTCCCCCAGTTTGCTCCTCTCTCCCCTTCCCCAGTTTGCCCTCTCTCTCTCCCCCTCTCCCCCAGTTTGCCCCCCTCCCCCAGTTTGCCCTCTCTCTCTCTCCCCCCACTCCCCCAGTTTGCCCCCTCTCTCTCCCCCCCATCAGTTTGCCCCTTCTCTCCCCCAGTTTGCCCCCCTCTCTCTCCCCTCCCCCAGTTTGCCCCCCTCTCTCTCCCCCCCTCAGTTTGCCCCTTCTCTCCCCCAGTTTGCCCTCTCTCTCTCCCCTCCCCCAGTTTGCCCCCTCTCTCTCCCCCCCTCAGTTTGCCCCTTCTCTCCCCCAGTTTGCCCTCTCTCTCTCCCCCCTCTTCCCCCAGTTTGCCCCTTCTCTCCCCCCCTCCCCTCCCCCAGTTTGCCCCTTCTCACCCCCTCCCCCAGTTTGCCCCCTCTCTCCCCCTCTTCCCCAAGATTGCCCCCCCTCTCTCCCCCAGTTTGCCCCCTCTCGCCCCCCTCTCTCCACCAGTTTGCCCCCTTTCTCTCCCCTCCCCCAGTTTGCCCACTCCCCCAGTTTCCCCTCTCTCTCCCCCCTCCCCCAGTTTGCCCTCTTTTCCCCCCTCCCCCAGTTTCCCCTCTCTCCCCCTCCCCGTTTCCCCCTCCCCCAGTTTGCTCTCTCTCCCCCCTCGCCCAGTTTGCCCCCCCTCACCCCCTCCCCCAGTTTTCCCCCTCTCACCCCCCTCCCCCAGTTTGCCCCCCCCCAGTTTGACCCCCCTCTCTCCCCCAGTTTGCCCCCTCTCGCACCCCTCTCTCCCCCAGTTTGCCCCCTCTCGCACCCCTCTTCTCTCTCTCCCCTCCCCCAGTTTCCCCCCTCACTCTCTCTCCCCCCTCCCCCAGTTTGCCCTCTTTTCCCCCCTCCCCCAGTTTCCCCTCTCTCCCCCTCCCCCAGTTTGCTCTCTCTCCCCCCTCGCCCAGTTTGCCCCCTCTCACCACCTCCCCCAGTTTGCCCCCTCTCTCCCCCAGTTTGCCCCCCCTCTCTCCCCCAGTTTGCCCCCTCTCTCCCCCCAGTTTGCCCCCTCTCTCCCCCACCTCCCCCAGTTTGCCCCCTTCTCTCCCCCCCTCCCCCAGTTTGCTCCCTTCTCTCCCCCCTCCCCCAGTTTGCCCCCTCTCGCTCCCCCCTCCCCCAGTTTGCCCCCCTCCCCCAGTTTGCCCTCTCTCTCCCCTCTTCCCCCAGTTTGCCCTCTCTCTCACCCCCCCTCCCCCAGTTTGCCCCCTTCTCTCCCCCCTCCCCCAGTTTGCCCCCCTCTCTCCCCCTCCCCCAGATTGCCCCCTTCTCTCCCCCTCCCCCAGATTGCCCCCTTCTCTCCCCCTCCCCCAGTTTGCCCCCTCTCGCTCCCCCCTCCCCCAGTTTGCCCCCCTCTCCCCCCTCCCACAGTTTGCCCTCTCTCTCCCCCCTCTTCCCCCAGTTTGCCCTCTCCCCCCTCTTTGCCCTCTCTCTCTCCCCCCCTCCCCCAGTTTCCCCCCCCTCTCTCCCCCTTCCCCCAGTTTGCCCCCTTCTCTCCCCATCCCCCAGTTTGCCCCCTTCTCTCCCCCCTCCCCCAGTTTGCCCCCCTCTCTCCCCCTCCCCCAGATTGCCCCCTTCTCTCCCCCTACCCCAGTTTGCCCCCTCTCGCTCCCCCCTCCCCGTTTGCCCCCCTCCCCCAGTTTTCCCTCTCTCTCCCCCCTCTTCCCCCAGTTTGCCCCCTCTCCCCTCCCCCAGTTTGCCCCCCTCTCTCCCCTCCCCCAGTTTGCCCCCTCTCTCCCCCCCTCCCCTCCCCCAGTTTGCCCCCCTCTCTCTCCCCTCCCCGTTTGCCCCTCTCTCCCCTCCCCCAGTTTGACCCCTCTCTCCCCCCTCCCCTCCCCCAGTTTGCCCCCTTCTCTCCCCCTACCCCAGTTTGCCCCCTCTCGCTCCCCCCTCCCCGTTTGCCCCCCTCCCCCAGTTTTCCCTCTCTCTCCCCCCTCTTCCCCCAGTTTGCCCCCCCTCCCCTCCCCCAGTTTGCCCCCTCTCTCTCCCCTCCCCCAGTTTGCCCCCTCTCTCTCCCCCCTCTTCCCCCAGTTTGCCCTCTCTCTCCCCCTCCCCTCCCCCAGTTTGCCCTCTCTCTCTCCCCCCTCTTCCCCCAGTTTGCCCCCTCTCTCCCCCACCTCCCCTCCCCCAGTTTGCCCCCTCTCTCTCCCCTCCCCCAGTTTGCCCCTCTCTCTCTCTCCCCTCCCCCAGTTTGCCCCCTCTCTCCCCCCTCCCCCAGTTTGCCCCCTCTCTCCCCCCTCCCCCAGTTTGCCCTCTCTCTCTCCCCCCCCCTCCCCCAGTTTGCCCTCTCTCTCTCTCTCTCCCCCCCTCCCCCAGTTTGCCCCTCTCTCTCTCCCCTCCCCCAGTTTGCCCCCTCTCTCCCCCCTCCCCCAGTTTGCCCTCTCTCTCTCCCCCCCTCCCCCAGTTTGCCCCCCTCCCCCAGTTTGCCCTCTCTCTCTCTCTCTCTCTCTCTCCCCTACCCGTTTGCCCCCCTCTCTCTCCCCCCCTCAGTTTGCCCCTTCTCTCCCCCAGTTTGCCCCCCTCTCTCTCCCCTCCCCCAGTTTGCCCCCCTCTCTCCCCCCCCCTCAGTTTGCCCTTTCTCTCCCCCAGTTTGCCCCCCTCTCTTCCCTCCCCCAGTTTGCTCCTCTCTCCCCTTCCCCAGTTTGCCCTCTCTCTCTCCCCCTCTCCCCCAGTTTGCCCCCCTCCCCCAGTTTGCCCTCTCTCTCTCTCCCCCCACTCCCCCAGTTTGCCCCCTCTCTCTCCCCCCCCATCAGTTTGCCCCTTCTCTCCCCCAGTTTGCCCCCCTCTCTCTCCCCTCCCCCAGTTTGCCCCCCTCTCTCTCCTCCCCCCTCAGTTTGCCCTTTCTCTCCCCCAGTTTGCCCCCCTCTCTCCCCCCCCTCAGTTTGCCCCTTCTCTCCCCCAGTTTGCCACCCTCTCTCTCCCCTCCCCCAGTTTGCCCCCCTCTCTCTCCCCCCCTCAGTTTGCCCCTTCTCTCCCCCAGTTTGCCCTCTCTCTCTCTCCCCGCTCCCCCAGTTTGCCCTCTCTCTCCCCCCTCCCCCAGTTTGCCCCTCCTCCCCCAGTTCTCCCCCTCTCTCCCCCCTCCCCCAGTTTTCCCCCCTCTCTCTCCCCCCCCCTCCCCCAGTTTGTCCCCTCTCTCTCCACCCTCTTCCCTCAGTTTGCCATCTCTCTCTCCCCCCTCTTCCCCCAGTTTGCCCTCCTCTCTTCCCCCCTCCCCCAGTTTGCCCTCTCTCTCCCCCTCCCCCAGTTTTCCCCCCTCTCTCTCTCCCCCCTCCCCCCAGTTGGCCCTCTCTCCCCCCCCAGTTTTCCCCCCTCTCTCTCTCTCTTCCCCTCCCCCCAGTTTGCCCCCCTCTCTCTCTCTCTCTCCCCCCCCTCCCCCAGTTTGCCCTCTCTCTCCCCCTCCCCCAGTTTCCCCCCCCTCTCTCTCTCTCCCCCCCCTCCCCCAGTTTGCCCTCTCTCTCTCCCCCTCCCCCAGTTTGCCCCCTCTCTCTCCCCCCCCTCAGTTTGCCCCTTCTCTCCCCCCCTCCCCCAGTTTGTCCTCTCTCTCTCCCCCCCTCCCCCAGTTTGCCCTCTCTCCCCCCCCCCCTCAGTTTGCACCTTCTCTCCCCCAGTTTGTCCCCCTCTCTCTCCCCTTCCCCAGTTTGCCCCCCTCTCTCCCCCCTCAGTTTGCCCCTTCTCTCCCCCAGTTTGCCCCCTCTCTCTCCCCCCTCCCCCAGTTTGCCCCCTCTCTCTCCCCCCTCCCCCAGTTTGCCCCCCTCTCTCTTCCCCCCTCTCCCTCCCCCAGTTTGCCCCTCTCTCTCCCCCCTCCCCCAGTTTGCCCCTCTCTCCCCCCCCAGTTTGCCCCCCCTCTCTCTCCCCCCCTCAGTTTGCCCCTTCTCTCCCCCAGTTTGCCCCCTCTCTCTCCCCCCCTTTGCCCCCTCTCTCTCCCCCCCCCAGTTTGCCCCCTCTCTCTCCCCCCTCCCCCAGTTTGTCCCCTCTCTCTCCCCCCAGTTTGCCATCTCTCTCTCCCCCTCTTCCCCCAGTTTGCCCCCCTCTCTCCCCCCTCCCCCAGTTTGCCCCCCTCTCTCTCCCCCCCTCCCCCAGTTTTCCCCCCTCTCTCTCTCTCTCCCCCCCTCCCCCCAGTTTGCCCCCCTCTCTCTCCCCCCTCCCAGTTTGCCCCCTCTCTCTCTCTCCCCCCCTCCCCCAGTTTGCCCTCTCTCTCCCCCCCTCCCCCAGTTTGCCCTCTCTCTCCCCCCCCTCAGTTTGCACCTTCTCTCCCCCAGTTTGTCCCCCTCTCTCTCCCCTTCCCCAGTTTGCCCCTTCTCTCCCCCAGTTTGCCCCCTCTCTCTCCCCCCTCCCCCAGTTTGCCCCCCTCTCTCTTCCCCCCTCCCCCTCCCCCAGTTTGCCCCCTCTCTCTCCCCCCTCCCCCAGTTTGCCCCTCTCTCTCCCCCCCTCAGTTTGCCCCTTCTCTCCCCCAGTTTGCCCCCTCTCTCTCCCCCCCCCAGTTTGCCCCCTCTCTCTCCCCCCTCCCCCAGTTTGTCCCCTCTCTCTCCCCCAGTTTTCCCTCTCTCTCCCCCCCCCCCAGTTTGCCCCCTCTCTCTCCCCCCCCCCAGTTTGCCCCCTCTCTCTCCCCCCCTCCCCCCAGTTTGCCCCCCTCTCTCTCCCCCCCTCCCAGTTTGCCCCCTCTCTCTCTCTCCCCCCCTCCCCCAGTTTGCCCCCCCCACTCTCTCCCCCCAGTTTGCCCCCCCCCACTCTCTCCCCCCAGTTTGCCCCCCCCACTCTCTCCCCCCAGTTTGCCCCCCCCCACTCTCTCCCCCCAGTTTGCCCCCCTCTCTCTCCCTCCCCCAGTTTGCTCTCTCTCTCTCCCCCCCTCCTCCAGTTTGCCCCCTCTCCCTCCCCCCCCTCCTCCAGTTTGCCCTCTCTCCCCCCCTCCCCCAGTTTGCCCTCTCTCTCCCCCCTCTTCCCCCAGTTTGCCCTCTCCCCCCTCTTTGCCCTCTCTCTCTCCCCCCCTCCCCCAGTTTCCCCCCCCTCTCTCCCCTTCCCCCAGTTTGCCCCCTTCTCTCCCCATCCCCCAGTTTGCCCCCTTCTCTCCCCCCTCCCCCAGTTTGCCCCCCTCTCTCCCCCTCCCCCAGATTGCCCCCTTCTCTCCCCCTACCCCAGTTTGCCCCCTCTCGCTCCCCCCTCCCCGTTTGCCCCCCTCCCCCAGTTTTCCCTCTCTCTCCCCCCTCTTCCCCCAGTTTGCCCCCTCTCCCCTCCCCCAGTTTGCCCCCCTCTCTCCCCTCCCCCAGTTTGCCCCCTCTCTCCCCCCCTCCTCTCCCCCAGTTTGCCCCCCTCTCTCTCCCCTCCCCGTTTGCCCCTCTCTCCCCTCCCCCAGTTTGACCCCTCTCTCCCCCCTCCCCTCCCCCAGTTTGCCCCCTTCTCTCCCCCTACCCCAGTTTGCCCCCTCTCGCTCCCCCCTCCCCGTTTGCCCCCCTCCCCCAGTTTTCCCTCTCTCTCCCCCCTCTTCCCCCAGTTTGCCCCCCCTCCCCTCCCCCAGTTTGCCCCCTCTCTCTCCCCTCCCCCAGTTTGCCCCCTCTCTCTCCCCCCTCTTCCCCCAGTTTGCCCTCTCTCTCCCCCTCCCCTCCCCCAGTTTGCCCTCTCTCTCTCCCCCCTCTTCCCCCAGTTTGCCCCCTCTCTCCCCCACCTCCCCTCCCCCAGTTTGCCCCCTCTCTCTCCCCTCCCCCAGTTTGCCCCTCTCTCTCTCTCCCCTCCCCCAGTTTGCCCCCTCTCTCCCCCCTCCCCCAGTTTGCCCCCTCTCTCCCCCCTCCCCCAGTTTGCCCTCTCTCTCTCCCCCCCCTCCCCCAGTTTGCCCTCTCTCTCTCTCTCTCTCTCCCCCCCTCCCCCAGTTTGCCCCTCTCTCTCTCCCCTCCCCCAGTTTGCCCCCTCTCTCCCCCCTCCCCCAGTTTGCCCTCTCTCTCTCCCCCCCCTCCCCCAGTTTGCCCCCCTCCCCCAGTTTGCCCTCTCTCTCTCTCCCCTACCCGTTTGCCCCCCTCTCTCCCCCCCCTCAGTTTGCCCCTTCTCTCCCCCAGTTTGCCCCCCTCTCTCTCCCCTCCCCCAGTTTGCCCCCCTCTCTCCCCCCCCCTCAGTTTGCCCTTTCTCTCCCCCAGTTTGCCCCCCTCTCTTCCCTCCCCCAGTTTGCTCCTCTCTCCCCTTCCCCAGTTTGCCCTCTCTCTCTCCCCCTCTCCCCCAGTTTGCCCCCCTCCCCCAGTTTGCCCTCTCTCTCTCTCCCCCCACTCCCCCAGTTTGCCCCCTCTCTCTCCCCCCCCATCAGTTTGCCCCTTCTCTCCCCCAGTTTGCCCCCCTCTCTCTCCCCTCCCCCAGTTTGCCCCCCTCTCTCTCCTCCCCCCTCAGTTTGCCCTTTCTCTCCCCCAGTTTGCCCCCCTCTCTCCCCCCCCTCAGTTTGCCCCTTCTCTCCCCCAGTTTGCCACCCTCTCTCTCCCCTCCCCCAGTTTGCCCCCCTCTCTCTCCCCCCCTCAGTTTGCCCCTTCTCTCCCCCAGTTTGCCCTCTCTCTCTCCCCGCTCCCCTAGTTTGCCCTCTCTCTCCCCCCTCCCCCAGTTTGCCCCCTCTCTCCCCCCCTCCCCCAGTTTGCCCCCCTCTCTCTCCCCCCCTCCCCCTCCCCCAGTTTGCCCCCTCTCTCTCCCCCCTCCCCCAGTTTGCCCCCTCTCTCCCCCCCTCACCCAGTTTGCCCCCTCTCTCCCCCCCCTCACCCAGTTTGCCCTCTCTCTCTCCCTCCTCCCCCAGTTTGCCCCCCTCTCTCTCCCCCCCCTCAGTTTGCCCCTTCTCTCCCCCCCTCCCCCAGTTTGCCCTCTTTCTCTCCCCCCCTCCCCCAGTTTGCCCTCTCTCTCTCCCCCCCCTCAGTTTGTACCTTCTCTCCCCCAGTTTGTCCCCCTCTCTCTCCCCTCCCCCAGTTTGCCCCCCTCTCTCCCCCCCTCAGTTTGCCCCTTCTCTCCCCCAGTTTGCCCCCTTCTCGCTCCCCTCCCCCAGTTTGCCCCCTCTCTCTCCCCCCCTCAGTTTGCCCCTTCTCTCCCCCTACCCCAGTTTGCCCCCTCTCGCTCCCCCCTCCCCGTTTGCCCCCCTCCCCCAGTTTTCCCTCTCTCTCCCCCCTCTTCCCCCAGTTTGCCCCCTCTCCCCTCCCCCAGTTTGCCCCCCTCTCTCCCCTCCCCCAGTTTGCCCCCTCTCTCCCCCCCTCCCCTCCCCCAGTTTGCCCCCCTCACTCTCCCCTCCCCGTTTGCCCCTCTCTCCCCTCCCCCAGTTTGACCCCTCTCTCCCCCCTCCCCTCCCCCAGTTTGCCCCCTTCTCTCCCCCTACCCCAGTTTGCCCCCTCTCGCTCCCCCCTCCCCGTTTGCCCCCCTCCCCCAGTTTTCCCTCTCTCTCCCCCCTCTTCCCCCAGTTTGCCCCCCCTCCCCTCCCCCAGTTTGCCCCCTCTCTCTCCCCTCCCCCAGTTTGCCCCCTCTCTCTCCCCCCTCTTCCCCCAGTTTGCCCTCTCTCTCCCCCTCCCCTCCCCCAGTTTTCCCTCTCTCTCTCCCCCCTCTTCCCCCAGTTTGCCCCCTCTCTCCCCCACCTCCCCTCCCCCAGTTTGCCCCCTCTCTCTCCCCTCCCCCAGTTTGCCCCTCTCTCTCTCTCCCCTCCCCCAGTTTGCCCCCTCTCTCCCCCCTCCCCCAGTTTGCCCCCTCTCTCCCCCCTCCCCCAGTTTGCCCTCTCTCTCTCCCCCCCCTCCCCCAGTTTGCCCTCTCTCTCTCTCCCCCCCTCCCCCAGTTTGCCCCTCTCTCTCTCCCCTCCCCCAGTTTGCCCCCTCTCTCCCCCCTCCCCCAGTTTGCCCTCTCTCTCTCCCCCCCCTCCCCCAGTTTGCCCCCCTCCCCCAGTTTGCCCTCTCTCTCTCTCCCCTACCCGTTTGCCCCCCTCTCTCCCCCCCCTCAGTTTGCCCCTTCTCTCCCCCAGTTTGCCCCCCTCTCTCTCCCCTCCCCCAGTTTGCCCCCCTCTCTCCCCCCCCCTCAGTTTGCCCTTTCTCTCCCCCAGTTTGCCCCCCTCTCTTCCCTCCCCCAGTTTGCTCCTCTCTCCCCTTCCCCAGTTTGCCCTCTCTCTCTCCCCCTCTCCCCCAGTTTGCCCCCCTCCCCCAGTTTGCCCTCTCTCTCTCTCCCCCCACTCCCCCAGTTTGCCCCCTCTCTCTCCCCCCCCATCAGTTTGCCCCTTCTCTCCCCCAGTTTGCCCCCCTCTCTCTCCCCTCCCCCAGTTTGCCCCCCTCTCTCTCCTCCCCCCTCAGTTTGCCCTTTCTCTCCCCCAGTTTGCCCCCCTCTCTCCCCCCCCTCAGTTTGCCCCTTCTCTCCCCCAGTTTGCCACCCTCTCTCTCCCCTCCCCCAGTTTGCCCCCCTCTCTCTCCCCCCCTCAGTTTGCCCCTTCTCTCCCCCAGTTTGCCCTCTCTCTCTCCCCGCTCCCCTAGTTTGCCCTCTCTCTCCCCCCTCCCCCAGTTTGCCCCCTCTCTCCCCCCCTCCCCCAGTTTGCCCCCCTCTCTCTCCCCCCCTCCCCCTCCCCCAGTTTGCCCCCTCTCTCTCCCCCCTCCCCCAGTTTGCCCCCTCTCTCCCCCCCTCACCCAGTTTGCCCCCTCTCTCCCCCCCCTCACCCAGTTTGCCCTCTCTCTCTCCCTCCTCCCCCAGTTTGCCCCCCTCTCTCTCCCCCCCCTCAGTTTGCCCCTTCTCTCCCCCCCTCCCCCAGTTTGCCCTCTTTCTCTCCCCCCCTCCCCCAGTTTGCCCTCTCTCTCTCCCCCCCCTCAGTTTGTACCTTCTCTCCCCCAGTTTGTCCCCCTCTCTCTCCCCTCCCCCAGTTTGCCCCCCTCTCTCCCCCCCTCAGTTTGCCCCTTCTCTCCCCCAGTTTGCCCCCTTCTCGCTCCCCTCCCCCAGTTTGCCCCCTCTCTCTCCCCCCCTCAGTTTGCCCCTTCTCTCCCCCAGTTTGCCCCCTCTCTCTCCCCCTCCCCCAGTTTGCCCCCCTCTCTCTCCCGCCCCTCCCCCTCCCCCAGTTTGCCCCCTCTCTCCCCCTACCCCAGTTTGCCCCCCTCTCTCTCCCCCCTCCCCCAGTTTGCCCCCTCTCTCTCCCCCCCCCCTCAGTTTGCCCCTTCTCTCCCCCAGTTTGCCCCCTCTCTCTCCCCCCTCCCCCAGTTTGCCCCTCCTCCCCCAGTTCTCCCCCTCTCTCGACCCTCCCCCAGTTTGCCCCCTCTCTCTCCCCCCCCTCCCCCAGTTTGTCCCCTCTCTCTCCACCCTCTTCCCTCAGTTTGCCATCTCTCTCTCCCCCCTCTTCCCCCAGTTTGCCCTCCTCTCTTCCCCCCTCCCCCAGTTTGCCCTCTCTCTCCCCCTCCCCCAGTTTTCCCCCTCTCTCTCTCCCCCCTCCCCCCAGTTTGCCCCCTCTCTCTCTCTCTCTCTCCCCCCTCCCCCAGTTGGCCCTCTCTCCCCCCCAGTTTTCCCCCTCTCTCTCTCTCTCCCCCTCCCCCCAGTTTGCCCCCCTCTCTCTCTCTCTCTCTCCCCCCCCTCCCCCAGTTTGCCCTCTCTCTCCCCCTCCCCCAGTTTCCCCCCCCCTCTCTCTCTCTCCCCCCCTCCCCCAGTTTGCCCTCTCTCTCTCCCCCTCCCCCAGTTTGCCCCCTCTCTCTTCCCCCCCCTCAGTTTGCCCCTTCTCTCCCCCCCTCCCCCAGTTTGTCCTCTCTCTCTCCCCCCCCTCCCCCAGTTTGCCCTCTCTCTCCCCCCCCCTCAGTTTGCACCTTCTCTCCCCCAGTTTGTCCCCCTCTCTCTCCCCTTCCCCAGTTTGCCCCCCTCTCTCCCCCCTCAGTTTGCCCCTTCTCTCCCCAGTTTGCCCCCTCTCTCTCCCCCCTCCCCCAGTTTGCCCCCCTCTCTCTTCCCCCCTCTCCCTCCCCCAGTTTGCCCCCTCTCTCTCCCCCCTCCCCCAGTTTGCCCCTCTCTCCCCCCCAGTTTGCCCCCCCTCTCTCTCCCCCCCTCAGTTTGCCCCTTCTCTCCCCCAGTTTGCCCCCTCTCTCTCCCCCCCTTTGCCCCCTCTCTCTCCCCCCCCCCCAGTTTGCCCCCTCTCTCTCCCCCCTCCCCCAGTTTGTCCCCTCTCTCTCCCCCCAGTTTGCCATCTCTCTCTCCCCCTCTTCCCCCAGTTTGCCCCCCTCTCTCCCCCCTCCCCCAGTTTGCCCCCCTCTCTCTCCCCCCCCCCCAGTTTTCCCCCCTCTCTCTCTCTCTCCCCCCCCCCCCCCCAGTTTGCCCCCCTCTCTCTCCCCCCTCCCAGTTTGCCCCCTCTCTCTCTCTCCCCCCCTCCCCCAGTTTGCCCTCTCTCTCTCCCCCCCTCCCCCAGTTTGCCCTCTCTCTCCCCCCCCCTCAGTTTGCACCTTCTCTCCCCCAGTTTGTCCCCTCTCTCTCCCCTTCCCCAGTTTGCCCCTTCTCTCCCCCAGTTTGCCCCCTCTCTCTCCCCCCTCCCCCAGTTTGCCCCCCTCTCTCTTCCCCCCTCCCCCTCCCCCAGTTTGCCCCCTCTCTCTCCCCCCTCCCCCAGTTTGCCCCTCTCTCTCCCCCCTCAGTTTGCCCCTTCTCTCCCCCAGTTTGCCCCCTCTCTCTCCCCCCCCCCAGTTTGCCCCCTCTCTCTCCCCCCTCCCCCAGTTTGTCCCCTCTCTCTCCCCCAGTTTGCCCCCTCTCTCTCCCCCCCCCCCAGTTTGCCCCCTCTCTCCCCCCCTCCCCCCAGTTTGCCCCCCTCTCTCTCCCCCCCTCCCAGTTTGCCCCCTCTCTCTCTCTCCCCCCTCCCCCAGTTTGCCCCCCCCACTCTCTCCCCCCAGTTTGCCCCCCCCCCACTCTCTCCCCCCAGTTTGCCCCCCCCACTCTCTCCCCCCAGTTTGCCCCCCCCACTCTCTCCCCCCAGTTTGCCCCCCTCTCTCTCCCCCCCCCTCTCTCTCCCTCCCCCAGTTTGCTCTCTCTCTCTCCCCCCCCTCCTCCAGTTTGCCCTCTCTCCCCCCCCTCCTCCAGTTTGCCCCCCTCTCTCCCCCCCCTCTCTCTCCCTCCCCCAGTTTGCCCCCCTCTCTCTCCCTCCCCCCTCTCTCCCCCCCCCTCCCCCAGTTTGCCCTCTCTCCCTCCCGCTTTGTCTGCCTTCCCTTCCTGGCCCCGCCTCCTCCCTCCCGCCAGCCGCCTCCCATTGGCTGCCGATGATGTCAGCGGGGCCGGCCCTGTCAGTCAGCGCCTGTGGGTGGCCGGGCTCGGCGAGCCTCAGGTCGCTGCCGGCTCCGCTCTGCGCTCGGCCCGGAGCCCCCGCCGCCGGCCCCGGGGGGGGGGGGTGAAAGGCAGGCCTTTTAAATAAACCCAGCGACAACTCACTCACCCAGCCCCCGCCGGCCGGCCTGTGCGGGGCCGGGGGGGGGGGCGACGCTCCATGGTCCGATGGTGGTGCAGGTGCAGCAGCGGCCCCGCACTCTGGCACTGCCGCCGTGCCGGGCAACCTCGGCGGGCAGGCGGCTGACGGAGGCGGGAGAGCGGAGGTCCCGGAGCGTCGAGCGCAAGGCCGCGGCTTCTTCTTCTTCATCATCATCATCTTCATCATCGCCGCCTCCTCCTCTTCCTCCATCATCATCATCCTCGGCCTCGTCTCTCTCCAGCCTCACGCTCAGGTGCGGCTGCTGGCGGCTGGTGCGGCGGGACGAGGAGGCCTGCGGGCCCGGCCTGAGGTGCGGCCCGGGCCTGGTGTTGCTGAGGCGGCGGCGGCGGCGGCAGCGGGCCGGCTGCCTGCCCGCCGCCATGCGTTCGCTCGGCTGCCTGGGCTGCGAGCCGGCCGCCCGCTCGTCCGTGGGCTCGGCCTGCAGCTTCTGCGGCAGCAGCGACCCGATGGTCGGCGGCGAGCTCCTCCGGCCAGGCGCCGAGGCCGAGGCGGCGGCGGCGGAAAATGGCGGCCGGGGCGGTGACCATGGCGACCGGGCCCAAGATGGCGGCGGCGGTCGCCCCGGCAACCGGGCCCAAGATGGCGGCGGCGGTCTCTGGCCGGAAGAGCTAGGCCGCAGGCTGGGCCCGGCCAAGGGTCAGCAGCAGCGCCGCCGCCAGCCCGCCGTCCTCCTCCTCGACTGCCGCCACTTGCTGGAGTACACCAAGAGCCAGCTGCAGGGCGCCGTCAACCCGGGCTGGGCGGCCGGCGGCGGCGGGGGGGGCCCGGGACCCAGCGGCCGAGCCAAGATCACCGTCTTCGACCTGCTCGCCGGCCGCCGCACCGCGGCCCGCCACCCCGCCCCGGCCCCCGTCACCGTCCCCGTCCCCCCGCCGCTCTCGCTGCACCTGCTGCTCGACTCGCTCAGCCCCGCGGGGAAGGACGCCCAGCCGCCGCCCCCAGGTAAACTTGTTGGGGTTCTCCCCGGGGGGGGGGGGTTAAAAGACTTGCATTTATATAGCGCCTAGTCACCACCCCCCCCCCCCCCCCCCCCCCGCCCACAGCCAATCAAGTGCTCTGTTTGTTACACGTGCGCTCGCTGAGGGACTGGAGTGCATCACCCGCCCCGCCCACCACATCTTAATTTGATTTTACATGTTTTAAAGTTTAATTTGTTTTAATTGCCGGGGTTTTTTTTTTAGTGTCCCCCCCCCCCCCTTCCCCTTTTATAGGGGGCACTTGTAAAATATATAATTTTAATGCCCTTTTTAAAAAAAAAAACCAACAAAAAAACGGGCCTTGGGAAATGTTTGGCGTGTCCCCCAGATCGGGGGGGGCAATTGATCTCATGTTTATTTTTGTTTACTCTTTTTTTTTTTAAAAAAGGGGGCAAACGCGGAGCTCAGTTTGCACACAGCAAGCTCCCACGGAAAAACAGAGGCCTAGGCTCAAGCTCTGGGAGGGGGAGAGATTGAAAATAAAACACACACATTAAACTTGTTAATTGCCATAAATTAATCGGGTTTAATGTGGTTTGTGGGGCTGTTGTTGGGTTCGGAATGCACAAGGAAGTGCAGAAGCCGGGGTTTGTTCTCCGTGGAGCAGAGAAGGTTAAAGGGGGAGATTTGATCGAGGTGTTCACAATCACGGGGGGTGGGGTTTGACGGAGTAAATCAGGAGGGACTGTTCCCCCGGGGGGGGGGGCAGGAGGGTCGGTAACCAGAGGGACACGGACTGACGACAATCGGCGCCGGAACCAGAGGGGGAGATGAGCAATTTGGGTTATGAGGGAACGGTGGGATAGTTGTTTATATTCTCTGCCTTTCCAGGCGATGACGGTGAGACGGACGGCAGCGAGACTTCGAGACCACAGGGCGTGCCGGACGGCACAAGCGGAGGGCCAGGTGGTGATCCTCACGCTGCCAACCCCTCCACCCCTGACATCGAGAACGCGGAGATCAGCCCCATCCTCCCCTTCCTGTATCTGGGCAACGAGCGGGACGCCCAGGACCTGGCCAGGCTGCGACGGCTGAACGTGGGCTACGTGATCAATGTCACCACGCACCTGCCGCTGTACCACGCCCAGGCGGGAGCCATGCACTACAAGAGGCTACCCGCCACCGACAACAGCAAGCAGAACCTCCGCCAGTACTTTGAGGAGGCCTTTGAGTTCATCGGTGAGTGCGGGGGGGGCGCCTTGTCAAGCTGCGTTAATATGTGGGTGAGGATCGGATCGGATCATGTGCGCTGGTGATTCGCTCCCACTGGTCACTCCTCACCACCCCATGGTCGAATAGTCTGCCGCGCTCGCCCTCTGGGGCGCTCGGGTGAAATCACGGTGCTTATGGAATCCATAGCCCACGCCAGTGGTGCTTTCAGGGGGGGGAACGGGCGCAGGGCGGGAATTGGAAAGACTAAACAAATTGTCACAATTGGCAAGCCTGCCTTCGGGATGAGGCGTTCCATTTGAGGCCCCGTATACCCCCTCAGTGGGACGTAAAGGATCCCACGGCCATGATTGGAAGAGCATAAGAGATGGGAGTAGGAGTCGGCCATTCGGCCCCTCGAGCCTGCTCCACCATTCAATGAGATCACGGCTGACCTTCGACCTCCACTCCACTTGCCTGTACTGTCCCCCTATCCCTTGATTCCCTTAGTTCCCAAAAATCTCTCGACCTCTGACTTGAATATACTCAGCGGCTGGGGTAGAGAATTCCAAAGGTTTGCCACCCTCTGAGAGCAGGGGAGATCTCCCCGGTGTCCTCGGGCCAATCAGTATCACTAAAATTATCTCATTGCTGTTTGTGGGATCTTGCTGTGTGCCAATTGGCTGCCGCGTTGCCGACCTTACCATTGAAGTACGTAATTGGGAAGCGCTCTGGGCCCTCGCGGGAATGCGTACGGTGTGATGGAAATGCACGTGTGTGTGTGTGTGTGTCTCGATGTGGTTGTGACTCTGGCCTCCTGCTGTTCCTTTTCTCAGAGGAAGCCCACCAGTCTGGGAAGGGTGTCCTCGTCCACTGCCAGGCAGGAGTGTCCCGCTCAGCCACCCTGGTCATCGCGTACCTGATGAAGCACACGCTCATGACCATGACCGACGCCTACAAGTACGTGAAGGGCAAGCGTCTCATCATCTCCCCCAACCTCAACTTCATGGGCCAGCTGCTGGAGTTCGAAATGGACCTCAACAAGGGGCTGACTCCCCGCATCCTCATCCCGAGACTCACCGGGCTGGAGACCGAGGTGTAGGGCTTTCTCCCTCCAAACTCTGGGTCTGAGCATCAAAACCAGCGGGGAGGGGGAACTAATCCAGGCCCCAACCCCCCCCACACCGGACAACTCTCTCGTTCCGACCTGGATAACCGCCAGCCTCCATTTTAGCACCTCACCGCTGGGACTGTCGAGAGCTCCGATAGGAAACCGAAACCCTGCGAGAATTATCTATCTGCACTCAGGACAAAGGAGAGATCACCGCCTGGGTTTGGAGGGTTGGGACCTCCGGCATGTCGGGATCCTTTAACACTCTGGGTGGGGGGGGTCTTCTCTTGAGATACTTACTGTGAAAACCAGTCAAATTGGACTGCTGTCTTCCTACGTTTGATGTATGACCCTCTTTATCTCCTGGACACTGAGTCTTCCCTGGTTTTGGGGGTGGGGGGGCGGTTGTTAAGAGTGTGATTCGATATTTATTTATTTATTTATTCGGAGTCTTCCTGTGCCTCCCCTGCTCAATGTGGCTGAAGCCCTGACCCCCTCCACACCATGGGCTCTTTTCCCCAGCCCATTGCCGGGAGATGCCCCCTCCCCTGGTTGCTATGGTGACGGCCTCTCTCTCTCTCTCTCTCTCCAATGCACACTCACTAGAGCCAAAGAGCTTCAGCGGGCACCAATGGGGAATTGTGACACCCCCGCCAATGGGGGGGGGGGGCCATGGGGCCCCCTGCCACTGGAGGCCATGGGACCCCGCGCCATTGAGGGGCCCCTGCCACTGGGGGCCATGGGACCCTGCGCCATTGAGGGCCCCTGCCACTGGGGGGCCATGGGACCCCAAGCCAAGGGGACTCCCTGCCACTGAGGGGGGCGAGGCCCGGCCCGAGTGTCTTGCGCGGGTTACAACAATAATATCCTCACCACATCGTTGATTTTTCATTCCACACCGAGCTTCCTGTGAACAGACACAGTCCCGACCTCCTGCTCCACCTGGAATATTCGCTGCCTGCGAGGCAGAGGTTCCTTTAACAGCACCGATTGAAGGTCCATTGACTTCTGCATTCAGTTCCGATAGCCTCCTGTTTCTACCCAGTCTTCCTGCATCTCCTGTCACTGTAGCGAGGGCATGCTGGGAAATCCACACACCACAGCCCAATGGCGAGAGTGAGCTATCCTCAATCCATCTGTAATGGTCCAACATGGAATGGGAATGGGCAGGTGACAGTGTAGAGGGAGCTTTACTCTCTATCTAACCCCCTGTACCTGCCCTGGGAGTGTTTGATGGGACAGTGTAGAGGGAGCTTTACTCTGTATCTAACCCGTGCTGCACCTGCCCTGGGAGTGTTTGATGGGACAGTGTAGAGGGAGCTTTATTCTGTATCTAACCCCGTGCTGTACCTGCCCTGGGAGTGTTTGATGGGTCAGTGTAGAGTGAGCTTTACTCTATCTAACCCCCTGTACCTGCCCTGGGAGTGTTTGATGGGACAGTGTAGAGGGAGCTTTACTCTGCATCTAACCCTGTGCTGCACCTGCCCTGGGAGTGTTTGATGGGGGAGTGTAGAGGGAGCTTTACTCTGTATCTAACCCTGTGCTGTACCTGTCCTGGGAGTGTTTGATGGGACAGTGTAGAGGGAGCTTTACTCTGTATCTAACCCCCTGTACCTGCCCTGGGAGTGTTTGATGGGGGAGTGTAGAGGGAGCTTTACTCTGTATCTAACCCCCTGTACCTGCCCTGGGAGTGTTTGATGGGACAGTGTGGGGTTGCTGAGTATCAGTCAGGAGCTGGAATAACTCTCGCGCCCCAGATAACCCAGCACAGACTGGGATCAAGCCTGGGCCTGTGTCAGTGCCGATCAGTTCTACCAATGCCACAAACTACCTCCTCTTCCCCATGACGCACCGCACTAAACCACATGGGCAACCCGATCCCATCCTATTACCTCCTGCTGGAGGTCGAAGGTGAAGCTGTGACTTTTGCCCGCAGGTCGTGTGTCTCCGTATCGGTCTGTTGTCCTTTAACTTCCTGTTTATTTATTTCTATTTCTGGAGTGAAATCTCCATCATGTTATTTATTAAAATCTCATTTTTAAATATACACTTATCTGGTGATCTGTCTTTGGCCGGGGATGGGGAAGGGACCTGAAGTAGGGGTGTCAGGGAGCTGTCTGTCGGAGGGGCAGTTCGAAGCTGGCAGATTGGGGTAGTGGGCAGGAACCCTTATGAATGAAAGTCTGAGGGGAGGGGGAGGTGCGGTGGTGGGGGAGAGGGAGGAGAGCTAGAGTAGAGATAGGAAGTGGGTGAGGGGAGATAGGGTGAAGGAAACACCAAAATACATTTTCAAATTAGGGTTTATTACCTGCTCTTTTACTAGTATTGGACTGACCGGTATTTCATTAACTGGTCTTTTACTAGCACTGGACTGACCGGTATTTCATTAACTGGTCTTTTACTAGCACTGGACTGACCGGTATTTCATTAACTGGTCTTTTACTAGCACTGGACTGACCGGTATTTCATTAACTGGTCTTTTACTAGTATTGGACTGACCGGTATTTCATTAACTGGTCTTTTACTAGTATTGGACTGACCGGTATTTCATTAACTGGTTTTTTACTAGTATTGGACTGACCGGTATTTCATTAACTGGTCTTTTACTAGCACTGGACTGACCGGTATTTCATTAACTGGTCTTTTACTAGCACTGGACTGACCGGTATTTCATTAACTGGTCTTTTACTAGCACTGGACTGACCGGTATTTCATTAACTGGTCTTTGACTAGTATTGGACTGACCGGTATTTCATTAACTGGTCTTTTACTAGCACTGGACTGACCGGTATTTCATTAACTGGTCTTTTACTAGTATTGGACTGACCAGTATTTCATTAACTGGTCTTTGACTAGTATTGGACTGACCGGTATTTCATTAACTGGTCTTTTACTAGCACTGGACTGACCGGTATTTCATTAACTGGTCTTTTACTAGTATTGGACTGACCGGCATTTCATTAACTGGTTTTTTACTAGTATTGGACTGACCGGTATTTCATTAACTGGTCTTTGACTAGCATTGGACTGACCGGTATTTCATTAACTGGTCTTTTACTAGCATTGGACTGACCGGTATTTCATTAACTGGTATTTTACTAGCACTGGACTGACCGGTATTTCATTAACTGGTCTTTGACTACCACTGGACTGACCGGTATTTCATTAACTGGTCTTTGACTACCACTGGACTGACCGGTATTTCATTAACTGGTCTTTTACTAGCACTGGACTGACCGGTATTTCATTAACTGGTCTTTTACTAGCACTGGACTGACCGGTATTTCATTAACTGGTCTTTGACTGGCATTGGACTGACCGGTATTTCATTAACTGGTCTTTGACTGGCACTGGACTGACCGGTATTTCATTAACTGGTCTTTGACTACCACTGGACTGACCGGTATTTCATTAACTGGTCTTTTACTAGCACTGGACTGACCGGTATTTCATTAACTGGTCTTTGACTGGCATTGGACTGACCGGTATTTCATTAACTGGTCTTTGACTGGCACTGGACTGACCGGTATTTCATTAACTGGTCTTTGACTACCACTGGACTGACCGGTATTTCATTAACTGGTCTTTTACTGGCACTGGACTGACCGGTATTTCATTAACTGGTCTTTTACTGGCACTGGACTGACCGGTATTTCATTAACTGGTCTTTTCATAAAGGCCCTTTAACGATATTATTTCGTATAAGCTGTCACCATCTCACTGGTCCAGTTGTGAGTCTCGACAGTGAGTGAGTGCGGGCTATTCGACTGTAGAAGACAACTCGGCCGAGCTCGATGTGGTTCAGACTGGTGGAAAGCGGTAATGCCGTTTGGTGGAACAGTGGGGTCTGTCTGACTGGAGGAGCTGGGAGGGAGGGGAAAGGGATTGGGAGATTCGACGAGTGTGGGACTCGGCGCTACAGCCCCTCCCCCACTGGCTGGGATGACAATTAGCTCAGCTAACAATGATTGAATTTATGTAAATGAGGTGTGACTGAGCAAACCCTTCATCAAAAGACTTTCTCGCGCTAGAAGGGGAAATGGGTCGTGGGAGGGAGAGAAAGGTCATAGATAAAAACAGACAGAATAGGAAGAGACATAGGTTGATGCAGAAAGTGTGAAATATAGAGAGGGAGACACACACACACACACGGGGGGGGGGGAGAAAGAGAGCGAGCGACAGAGAAAGAGGGGGAGACAGAGACAGAGAGGGAGATGGGTGTGGATTTATTTTCTGTCTACATTTCCCTGTCCTGCAGACACTGACTGCTACGAGGGAGGATCCTGGAACACCAGCCATCCTCCGCTACCTCACCCAGGAGACCATCAATGGTCTGAGACTGCTGGGGCATCACAGTGTTTACTCAGTACGTTCCAGCAGGCGAGACTTAAAAGCAGGAACCCCGGCTGATTCTTTTACAAGGGAATTAGAGTATTCCTTAAAAAAGAGGGATATTAAAGGGTGCGGGGAGTGAGTGGGATTAGACTGGGTGGGATATTAAAGGGTGCGGGGAGTGAGTGGGATTAGACTGGGTGGGATATTAAAGGGTGCGGGGAGTGAGTGGGATTAGACTGGGTGGGATATTAAAGGGTGTGGGGTGTCATGTATTCAACCAGCATTGTAACCCATGTATAATCTAACCTAAGTTGTACACTGTGAACAATGACCACTAGGTGGGAGACACTCCTAACCTGGGCCTTCAGGTATAAAAGGGGAAGCTCCACCCACCTTCATCACTTGAGTGCTAAGCAATAAAGGACAGGTCACAGACTGACCTCTCAAGCATGGACCTCGTGTGCATTTATACTGTACAGTAAGGACGTATCAATGGCGACGAGAAACTGGGATTTAAACCACGCGAGCATGGCCACTAGCAGAACAGACGAGAGGTACTGTGTTAAGGAATGGTTGGGACAGAGATTCAACATTGTTAAAGCAGCACACAGTTCTCCAGGCAGACAAGGGTAGTCGGGCATGCCCCAACATGTCGTCGAACCCAGAGGGGGAGTTCGACAGAGACAATGGCAAGCTGAACGGCGATTCACGCCATTGCAAGGGACAATGCGGCCAGTAATGGACAGTCACAGGGGCAGTCAGGGACGATCGACTGGCAAGGGACCTTTTCTTTCCAACAGCAGCTCATGTTGGAGGCGTGGAGGCACACACTCAGCCGGAGTTTGCAGAGGTGAGCAAAATACCTGCAGAAATTGCAGAAATGAACGCTGGGGGAAACCGCTGGAAGCTGAAGTTCAGCGAGTTCATGTGGAGCACGTATACAGTTCATACACCAGGACGCCACCGATAATGATGAAAGTGCTCCTCAATGGCATCCCAGTATCAATGAAGCAAGATACGGGGGCCAGCCAGTCCCTGATGGGTATCAAACAGTTCAAAAAGTTGTGGGCATCCAAGGCCAGGAGGCCAAAATTATCGCCGATTGACGCACAGCTACGGACTGACACAAAGCAGATCATTCCGGTGCTAGGCAGCGCCACGGTAGTCGTGACCCGCAAAGATTCGGAGAACAGGTTGCCACTCTGGATTGTCCCAGGGGACGGTCCCGCACTACTGGGGAGGAGTTGGCTTGCTGTTATGAACTGGAAATGGGGCGATGTCAATGCAATTTCCTCTGTGGAGCGAGTATCATGCTCACAGATCCTGGACAAATTTGACTCATTATTTCAACCCGGCATTGGCACTTTCATGGGGGCCAAGGTAGTGATTCACATAAACCCGGACACCAGGCCAGTACACCACAAGGCCAGAGCGGTGCCGTATATGATGCGGGAAAAGATAGAAAGCGAATTGGACCGCCTGCTGAGGGAAGGCATCATCTCGCCAGTCGAATTCAGTGACTGGGCGAGCCCGATTGTGCCGGTGCTCAAGGCGGATGGGTCGGTCAGGATATGTGGTGATTACAAGGCCACCATCAATCGGGTGTCACTCCAAGACCAGTACCCGCTACCGAGAGCGGAGAACCTCTTTGCGACGCTATCCGGTGGCAAACTTTTTTCAAAATTGGACCCGACCTCAGTTTACATGACCCAGGAGCTGGCGAGTGAGTCGAAGAAGCTGACCACCATCACGACACACAAGGGGTTGTTTGAGTACAACAGATGTCCATTCGGGATTCGCTCGGCCGCCGCGATCTTCTGACGAGATATGGTAAGCCTCCTCAAGTCGATTCCAAGGACGGTGGTTTTTCAGGACGACATCCTCATTACGGGTTACGATACTGAAGAACACCTCCACAACCTGGAGGAGGAACTACGCAGACTGGACCGGGTAGGGCTGTGACTGAAAAAGGTGAAGTGCGTCTTCCTAGCTCCAGAGGTAGAATTCCTGGGGATGAGGGTAGCAGCAGACGGGATCAGCCCTACTGCGTCCAAGACGGAAGCGATCCAGAGCACCCAGACCCCGCAACACAACGGAGCTGCGTTCGTTCCTGGGGCTCCTGAACTATTTTGGTAACTTTCTTCCCAAATTGAGCACACTGCTAGAGCCGCTACACATGCTCCTACGCAAAGGTCGCGAATGGGTCTGGGGGGACAGCCAGGAAAGGGCTTTTAATAGAGCACGCAATTTGTTATGTTCCAACAATTTGTTAACGCTATATGACCCATGTAAGAAACTTGTGTTAATGTGCGATGCGTCGTCCTATGGTGTCGGGTGTGTGTTGCAGCATGTCAATGTCAAGGGTCAGTTACAGCCGGTGGCTTATGCCTCCAGAAGTCTGTCCCAGGCAGAAAGGGGTTACGGGATGGTAGAAAAGGAGGCGCTCACACGTGTATATGCGGTAAAGAAAATGCACCAGTACCTGTTTGGCAGGAAATTTGAGCTGGAGACAGATCACAAACCCCTAACGTCCCTTTTGGCCGACAACAAGGCCATAAATGCAAACGCATCGGCCCGCATACAGAGGTGGGCACTCACGTTAGCCGCCTGTGACTACACAATTCGGCACAGACTGGGCACCGAAAACTGCGCCGATGCACTCAGCAGGCTCCCACTAGCCACCACTGAGGGGGCTACCGAGCATTGTGCTGAGATGGTCATGGCTGTTGAAGCTTTCGGAAGCGAAGGCTCACCCGTGACAGCCCGTCAGATTAAAGTCTGGACAAATAGAGACCCGCTATTGTCTCTAGTCAAGAAATGTGTCCTGAATGGGGACTGGGCAGCCACGTACAGGGCATGCCCTGAGAAATTTAAACCATTTCACAGGCGCAGGGATGAACTCTCGATTCAGGCCGATTGCCTACTGTGGGGAAACCGCGTAGTCATGCCCCAGATGGGCAGAGAGGTGTTCATCAGAGAACTCCACAATGGGCACCCGGGCATTGTCACGATGAAGGCAATTGCCAGGTCACACGTTTGGTGGCCAGGGATAGATGCAGATCTGGAACTTTGTGTTCGCAGGTGCAACACGTGTGCCCAGCTGGGCAATGCGCCCAGGGAAGCCCCCCTTAGCCCCTGGCCCGCCAAGCCATGGTCACGCATCCATGTGGACTACGCAGGTCCTTTCATGGGAAAAATGTTTTTGGTTGTAGTAGATGCCTACTCCAAATGGATCGAGTGTGACATTTTAAATTCAAGCACATCCTCTGCCACGGTAGAAAGTCTACGGGCAATGTTCGCCGCCCACGGTCTACCGGACGTCTTGGTCAGCGACAATGGCCCGTGCTTCACAAGCACTGAATTCCAGGACTTCATGGCAGGCAATGGAATTAACCATGTCAGAACGGCACTGTTCAAGCCGGCCTCAAACGGCCAGGCAGAACGAGCAGTGCAGATAATCAAACAGGGGATGCTCAGATTCCAAGGGGGTTCCCTACAAAGACACTTATCATGCCTCCTGTTGGCCTATAGATCCCGACCACACTCGCTCACAGGGGTTCCACCCGCAGAGCTGCTAATGAAAAGAACGCTCAAAACCAGGCTATCCCTTATACACCCCACCATGAAAGAAATTGTCGAGAGCAGACGCCAGCGACAATATGACTACCATGACAGGAATGCGAGGGCGCGATGTATTGATGTAAATGATCTTGTTTTTGTCCTCAACTACGCTGCAGGGCCCAAATGGCTCGCAGGCACTGTGAATGCCAAAGAGGGAAATAGGATTCTGGTAGTTAAACTTACCAATGGACAAATCTGCTGCAAACTCGTGGATCAAACAAAAAAGGAGGTTCAGCAACCCCATAGAAGAAGCAGAGGAAGAACACGATGTAGAGTTCACTCCACCACAGGTGACCAAACACCGGAACCAAAGGGAGGAGAGCCCAGTCACTGTGGGCAGTCCGGACAGGCCTGAGGCACCGCAAACAGCAGACACTCAGGCCAGCGCCCAACAACCGGAGCCCCAACTCAGGCGCTCTACAAGGGAACGTAAACCACCAGAGAGACTCAACCTGTGATCCCAATAAGACTTTGGGGGGGAGGTGATGTCTTGTATTCAACCAGCATTGTAACCCATGTATAAACTGACCTAAGTTGTACACCGTGAGAACACTGACCACTAGGTGGGAGACACTCCTAACCTGGACCTTCAGGTACAAAAGGGGAAGCTCCACCCACCTTCATCACTTGAGTGCTAAGGAATAAAGGACAGGTCACAGACTGACCTTCTCTCAAGCATGGGCCTCGTGTGCATTTATACTGTGTAGTAAGGACATATCATGGGGAGTGAATGGGATTAGACTGGGTGGGATATTAAAGGGTGCGGGGAGAGTGGGATTAGACTGGGTGGGATATTAAAGAGTGAGAGGGAGAGTGGGATTAGACTGGGTGGGATATTAAAGGGTGCGGGGAGTGAGGGGGAGAGTGGGATTAGACTGGGTGGGATATTAAAGGGTGTGGGGAGTAAGGGGGAGAGTGGGATTAGACTGGGTGGGATATTAAAGAGTGAGAGGGAGAGTGGGATTAGACTGGGTGGGATATTAAAGGGTGCGGGGAGTGAGGGATATTAAAGAGTGAGAGTGAGAGTGGGATTAGACTGGGTGGGATATTAAAGGGTTCGGGGAGTGAGGGGGAGAATGGGATTAGACTGGGTGGGATATTAAAGGGTGAGAGAGAGAGTGGGATTCGACTGGGTGGGATATTAAAGGGTTCGGGGAGTGAGTGGGATTAGACTGGGTGGGATATTAAAGGGTTCGGGGAGTGAGTGGGATTAGACTGGGTGGGATATTAAAGGGTGCGGGGAGTGAGTGGGATTAGACTGGGTGGGATATTAAAGGGTTCGGGGAGTGAGTGGGATTAGACTGGGTGGGATATTAAAGGGTGCGGGGAGTGAGGGATATTAAAGAGTGAGAGTGAGAGTGGGATTAGACTGGGTGGGATATTAAAGGGTTCGGGGAGTGAGGGGGAGAATGGGATTAGACTAGGTGGGATATTAAAGGCTTCGGGGAGTGAGGGGGAGAGTGGGATTAGACTGGGTGGGATATTAAAGGGTGAGAGAGAGAGTGGGATTAGACTGGGTGGGATATTAAAGGGTTCGGGGAGTGAGTGGGATTAGACTGGGTGGGATATTAAAGGGTTCGGGGAGTGAGTGGGATTAGACTGGGTGGGATATTAAAGGGTGCGGGGAGTAAGGGGGAGAGTGGGATTAGACTGGGTGGTTTAAGGGGAGAAAATGATCAGCACTGACTCGATGGGCCGAGTGTTCCTGTGCCGGAACCTTCTATTGAGTGTATACGTACAGAGGTGTGGGACATTGCTGATAATTATGAGGTTGTGGGGTTTATAAAGGGGCCAAATGATGAACCTCCTCCATTCAATCCCATGTCCCTGACTGCCTCCTGCTGGGCCCCAAGCACATTTCAACACATAAAAGATAGCTCAACCTTGTCAGTGACTCTTTTAAAGTACTTTAAAAAAATTTCCAACAGGGCCAAACACACCTGGTGCTAAAAACCCCGAGCTGGACTCTCTCTCCCAGGCTACTCGAGTTTGAATAATCTTTCCAAAATAGTTTTACTGTAACTTTTATTCCAGCACAAATGGGGAGATTAAAAACCGGCTATTTAAATCCCCAGGACCCTGACATTCATCATAATTTACAAATGTGTGGGAGAGATGCATTTATATTCTGCCTTTCTTGACCACCGGACGACTCAAAGTGCTTTACAACCAATAAAGTCCTTTGTTGGAGTGTAGTCACTGTTGTAATGTAGGAAACGCGGCAGCCAATTTGCACACAGCAAGCTCCCACACACAGCAATGTGATAATGACCAGATCTGTATTTTAGTGATGTTAGTCGAGGGATAAATATTGGCCCCAGGACACCGGGGAGAACTCCCCCTGCTCTTCTTCAAAATAGACAGAATTTAGCTAATGTCCTAAGAGCCCCATGTGTGTTTTGCAAGATATTTCATTCCCAGTTCCTTGTTCTGCATCTGCTCAGTCACAAAGATATTCCTTTAAACTAAAGACTTGCATTTCACCAGCTCAGTACATATCAAAGCACTTTACAGCTAGTAAAGAAGTACTTTTAAAGTGTTGTAATGCATAAAGATTCTGCTCAATACTCAGCTTCAAACATTTTCTTCCATTCTTAGTCTGGGAGGAAAAATTGGTTTGCAATTGTAGTTTTTTTTTGTTAATAATTTAATATTAAAAAAATAAAATTTTAAGGACAGGCCCCAGCGAGGATCGAACTCGCGACCCCTGGTTTACAAGACCAGTGCTCTAACCACTGAGCTATGGAGCCAACTGCAGGGCAGCGCCTGAAAATAGCAGCAAAACCCGGCAGCGAGTGCAGCCTCCTTAAAGGGACAGGCCAGGAGCCAGAAATTCTTAAAGGGACAGGCTGGCAGGGAGAAATCCTTAAATGGACAAGCCGGCAGGGAGAACTCCTTAAATGGACAGGCAAACACCAAGAGATTCCTACAGGGACAAATCCTTAAAGGCATAGGCCACAAGGGAGAGATCATTGAACAGATAGGCTAGATTCTTAAAGAGACAGGCAAGAGTGGAGATCCTTAAAGGGACAGGCCAATAGAGAGAGCTACTGACACAGAAAAGGTAGCAAGGAGAGCCTTAGGCCAGCAGGGACAAATCCTTCATAGATTTAAAGTAATCGGTAGAAAGATTAGAGGGGAGTTGAAGAGAACTTTTTTCACCCAGAGGATGGTGAGGGTCTGGAACTCACGGCCTGAAAGGGTGGTAGAGGCAGAAACCCTCATCGCGTATAAAAAGTACTTGGATGTGCGCTTGAAGTGCATTAATCTACAGGGCTACGGACCGAGAGCAGGAAAGTGGGATTAGGCTGGGTAGCTCTTGGTCGGCCAGCGTGGACATGATGGGCTGAATGGCCTCCTTCTGTGCTGTAAATTTCTATGATTCATGGGACAGACCATCAGACAGAGATCCTTAAAGAAACAGGCTAGCAGGGAAATCCTTAAAGGGATGAACCAGGAGGGAGAACTCCTTACAAGGACATGTTAGAAGAGAGATCTTTAAAAGGACAGGTAAACTGTGAGCGCCTTATAGAAACGGGCTAGCTGAGAATATCTGGCCCAGACTTCAGGCTTTAGGTCAACAAAGGAAACCAATCCTTTGCTTTATGGGCACCAGATGCCTGAGGAGCAGGCTATCCTGAGCCAGGGGGGAGGAATTCGACCCTCAGTCATATGTCTGGCCCTGCTGATGCCATATTAGTCAGCAGTGTTACAGGTTCCACACACACTGACTCTCACTGGTGTACAGTCCCACACACACTGACTCTCACTGGTGTACGGGTCCCACACACACTGACCCTCACTGGGGTACGGGTCCCACACACACTGACTCTCACTGGGGTACAGTCCCACACACACTGACTCTCACTGGGGTACGGGTCCCACACACACTGACTCTCACTGGGGTACGGGTCCCACACACACTGACCCTCACTGGGGTACGGGTCCCACACACACTGACTCTCACTGGGGGACAGTCCCACACACACTGACTCTCACTGGGGTACGGGTCCCACACACACTGACTCTCACTGGGGTACAGTCCCACACACACTGACTCTCACTGGGGTACGGTCCCACACACACTGACTCTCACTGGGGTACGGTCCCACACACACTGACTCTCACTGGGGTACGGATCCCACACACACTGACTCTCACTGGGGTACAGGTCCCACACACACTGACTCTCACTGGGGTACGGTCCCACACACACTGACTCTCACTGGGGTACGGGTCCCACACACACTGACTCTCACTGGGGTACAGTCCCACACACACTGACTCTCACTGGGGTACGGGTCCCACACACACTGACTCTCACTGGGGTATGGGTCCCACACACACTGACTCTCACTGGGGTATGGGTCCCACACACACTGACTCTCACTGGGGTACAGGTCCCACACATACTGATTCTCCCTGGGGTACGGGTCCCACACATACTGATTCTCACTGGGGTACGGGTCCCACACACACTGATTCTCACTGGGGTACGGATCCCACACACATTGACTCTCACTGGGGTACAGTCCCACACACACTGACTCTCACTGGGGTACAGTCCCACACACACTGACTCTCACTGGGGTACAGTCCCACACACACTGACTCTCACTGGGGTACAGTCCCACACACACTGACTCTCACTGGGGTACAGTCCCACACACACTGACTCTCACTGGGGTACAGTCCCACACACACTGACTCTCACTGGGGTACGGGTCCCACACACACTGACTCTCACTGGGGTACAGTCCCACACACACTGACTCTCACTGGGGTACAGTCCCACACACACTGACTCTCACTGGGGTACAGTCCCACACACACTGACTCTCACTGGGGTACGGGTCCCACACACAGAGACTCTCACTGGGGTACGGGTCCCACACACACCGACTCTCACTGGGGTACGGGTTCCACTGGCCCCGTGTCCTAACTCGCACCAAGTCCCGCTTACCCATCACCCCCTGTGCTTGCGGCCTACATTGGCTGCCGGTTAAGTAACGCCTCAATTTCAAAATTCTCACCCATGTTTTCAAATCCCTCCATGGCCCTTGCCCCTCCCTATCTCTGTAATCTTCTTCAGTCCCACAACCTCCCGAGATGTCTGCGCTCCTCCAATTCTGCCCTCTTTAGCATCCCTGATTATATTCGTTCCACCATTGTGCCTTCTGTTGCCTGGGCCCCAAGCTCTGGAATTCCCTCCCTAAACCTCTCCTCCTCTCTACCCCCCTTTCCTCCTTCAAGACGCCCCATAAAACCTACCATTTGATTAAGCTTTTGATCACCTGCGCTAATTTCTCATGAGGCTCAGTGTCAAATTTTTTGTCTCGTAACACTCGTGAAACGCCTTGGAACGTTTCACGACGTTACAGGATTATGGGGAGCGGGCGGGGAAGTGGAGCTGTGTCCATGATCGGATCAGCCATGATCGTATTAAATAGCGGAGCAGGCTCGAGGGGCCGAATAGCCGACTCCTGCTCCTATTTCTTATGTAAAGGTGCTATATAATTACAAGTTTTTGTTGTAGAAAACTGACATGCAAACAGTCCGATTGGACACCAGGTGGCGAGTTTGGAGTCACTGCTTAAAGGGAAATTTCCCCTGCCCCTGAGAAGGGTGGAGGTTACAGAGATAGGGGACGTCGCAAGTTAAGGAGGAACCGAGTGAGGAATAGAAGGATATGCCGACAGGGTGAGATGGAGTCGGGTGGGAAAGGCTTGTGTGGAATCTGACCTGCCGAGCTTTTCCAGCCTTTTCTGATTTTATTTCTGATTTTAAGGTGACGCCCCCAACCCCACACAACAGAGGGAATAGGGAATAATGTAGTTCCCTTGCAGTCAGAATCAGGTGAATTCATAATGGGGAACAAGGAAATGGCAGACTAATTAAACAAATACTTTGGAAGACATGCATAACCTCCCGAAAATACTCCGGGACTGAGGGTCTAGCGAGAAGGGGGAGCTGAGGGAAATCCTTATCAGTCAGGAAATGGTGTTAGGGAAATTGAAGGGATTGAAGGCCGATAAATCCCCAGGGCCTGATAGTATGCATCCCAGAGTACTTAAGGAAGTGGCTCTAGAGATAGTGGATGCATTGGTGATCATTTTCCAACATTCGATAGACTCTGGATCAGTTCCTATGGACTGGAGGGTAGCTAATGTAACACCACTTTTTAAAAAAGGAGGGAGAGAGAAAGCGGGTAATTATAGACCGGTTAGCCTGACATCAGTAGTGGGGAAAATGCTGGAATCAATTATTAAAGATGTCATAGCAGCACATTTGGAAGGCAGTGACAGGATCGGTCCAAGTCAGCATGGATTTATGAAAGGGAAATCAGGCTTGACAAATCTTCTAGAGATTTTTGAGGATGTAACTAGTAGAGTGGGCAAGGGAGAACCAGTGGATGTGGTGTATTTGGACTTTCAAAAGGCTTTTAACAAAGTCCCACACAAGAGATTAGTGTGCAAAATTAAGGCACATGGTATTGGGGGTAATGTATTGACGTGGATAGAGAACTGGTTGGCAGAGAGGAAGCAAAGAGTCGGGATAAACGGGTCCTTTTCAGAATGGCAGGCAGTGACTAGTGGGGTGCCGCAGGGCTCAGTGCTGGGACCCCAGCTATTTACAATTTATATTAATGATTTAGACGAAGGAATTGAAGGTAATATCTCTAAGTTTGCAGATGACACTAAGCTGGGTGGCAGTGTGAACTGTGAGGAGGACGCTACGAGGCTGCAGGGTGACTTGGACAGGTTAGGTGAGTGGGCAAATGCATGGCAGATGCAGTATAATGTGGATAAATGTGAGGTTATCCATTTTGGGGGCAAAAACAGAAAGGCAGAATATTATCTGAATGGGGACAGATTAGTAAAAGGGGAGGTGCAAAAAGACCTGGGTGTCATGGTACATCAGTCATTGAAAGTTGGCATGCAGGTACAGCAGGCAGTGAAGAAGGCAAATGGTATGCTGGCCTTCATAGCGAGGGGATTTGAGTATAGGAGCAGGGAGGTCTTACTGCAGTTGTACAGGGCCTTGGTGAGACCACACCTGGAGTATTGTGTTCAGTTTTGGTCTCCTAATCTGAGTAAGGACATACTTGCTATTGAGGGAGTGCAGCGAAGATTCACCAGACTGATTCCCGGGATGGCAGGACTGACATATGAAGAAAGACTGGATCGGCTAGGCTTATACTCACTGGAATTTAGAAGAATGAGAAGGGATCGCATAGAAACATATAAAATTCTGACGGGATTGAACAGGTTAGATGCATTAAGAATGTTCCCGATGTTGGGGAAGTCCAGAACCAGGGGTCACAGGGGTAGGCCATTTAGGACCGAGATGAGGAGAAACTTCTTCACTCAGAGAATTGTGAACCTGTGGAATTCTCTATCACAGAGAGTTGTTGAGGCCAGTTCATTGGATATATTCAAAAGGGAGTTAGATATGGCCCTCACGGCTAAAGGGATCAGGGGGTATGGAGAGAAAGCAGGAAAGGGGTACTGAGGTGAATGATCAGCCATGATCTTATTGAATAGTGGTGCAGGCTCGAAGGGCTGAATGGCCTACTCCTGCACCTATTTTCTATCTCTATCGACTCCTTTAATCATCTTAAACACCTTGATTAGATCCCCCCCTTAATCTTCTACACTCAAGGGAACACAGGCCCATTCTGTGCGGCCTATCCTGGTAATTTAACCCTTTCGCCCCAGGGTAACAGCCAGGTGACTCTGCCCCGCTCCCCCTCCGAGGCCGATATCCCCTCCCCGAGGGGCAGGGCCCAGGACGGGACGCAGTCTCTCCACACGGGGTCTGACCGGAGCTTTATATAAACTGTAACATCGCTCCCACCGATTGTATTCCAGCCCCCGAGATAAAGGCCAACATTCCATTTGCCTTTTCAATTATTATTTGTACTTGGTCACTAGCCTCGAGTGATTTCTGCACATGGACCTCCAATTCCCCCACAGTTCCGAGCTTCTCGCCCTTTGGAAAATGGTTGTTAGTTTGCCCGAGGGAGCTGGGGAGGAATTTCCCCCCCTTCCCCCTCCATTGGCTGGCGGAGTGGGAGGAGGGGGGTTGTGGTGGGGGGGGAGGGGGATTGTGGTGGGGGGAGGGGGTTTTTGGTGGGGGGGAGGGGGAGGAGTGTGGTTGTGGGGGTTGTGAGGGGGAAGGAGGGTGCACGGACCCTAATGAAGTTGTAACAAAAATAAATGTTGGTGTGTGGGGGAAGGGAGGGGGTGTGGTACCGTTGGGGTAGGGAAGAGGATAAGAACATGAGAAACAGGAGCAGGAGTCGGCCATTCGGCCCCTCGAGCCTGTTCCGCCATTTAATATGATCATGGCTGATCTGATCATGGACTCAGCTCCACTTCCCCGGCCGCTTCCCTTATTCACTTATCGATTAAGAAACTGTCTATTTCTGTCTTAAATATATTCAATGTCCCGGCCTCCACAGCTCTCTGAGGCAGCGAATTCCACAGATTTACAACCCTCAGAGAAAAAATTTCTCATCTCAGTTTAAATGGGCGGCCCCTTATTCTAAGACCATGCCCCCTAGTTCTAGTCTCCCCCATCAGTGGAAACATCCTCTCTGCATCCACCTTGTCAAGCCCCCTCATAATCTGACACGTTTCGATAAGATCACCTCTCATTCTTCTGAATTCCAATGAGTAAAGGCCCAACCTCCTCAACCTTTCCTCATAAGTCAACCCCCTCATCTCCAGAATCAACCGAGTGAACCTTCTCTGAACTGTCTCCAAAGCAAGTATATCCTTTCGTAAATACGGAGAGCAAAACTGCACGCAGTACTCCAGGTGTGGCCTCACCAATACCCTGTATAACTGTAGGATCTGTGATGCCTACGGCAGTTGAATATCCTACTTTGTGCTCAGGCCGAAGGAATCGGCACTTGAGCTTTTTTCCAAAGCTAAGTCGTCGTGGGGGGGGCAGTTGGGGGTTGCGAGAAAATGAAGCGGGTGCAGGGTAGCGCTATGGGGTCAGGGGTCCCGACCCTCACCGACACCCTGTCAGAGCTGACACACTGTACTTCCATATAGCTGCTTTAAAGAACATTTTTATAGGCTGATTTATTTTCGGAATGTGTGACTTCCCCTTTAAATCTTCCCCGGAGCCCTTAAAGGAGCCTCAGGGGCCCTAAGGTGGGGCTCCAGAGCTCATTGGCTGCAGTTTTTGCTGAATCTAAAGCTAGAAACGGCACCCCCTTTCACTTCACCATCAGCAGTTGCTGGAGGTCCCTGCCTCCCCTTTAAAGGCTCAGGTGAGCTGTGGGCACTTGCATGGCCCTGGCTGAGTGGGGTGCAGCGGTCTCTCTGCAGCGTCTGGTGTGTGTGCACCTCCCGGCCCAACTCTCGCTCTCTCTCTCAGCATGGAGCCCGGGCCCGGAATATCAAAAATGGAGCCTGCTGCAGCCGATGTGGCCCTAGGTTCCCTGAGACACAGCCTGCAGCAGCAGCCTGTCCCTCGTCCTCGCTCAGCACCCAGGATTAAAGAGGAGAGGCCGGACCGAGGTAAGGCTGGGGGAGGGGGCACGTTTCGGAGACCACAGAGGCAGGGGAGCGGGGGAGGGGGCTTCTATTGGGGGCCCCCGCAGAGCCGAGACAAAGGGTGTTTGTTCACCGTGCAGGCTCGGTGACTGCCATAGACTGGCAGGCAGCACCATCTGATGGACAGAGCCGCAATGGCAGGTAGTGGAGGGGGAGGGGGGAGAGAGAGAAAGAGGGAGGGAGGGACGGGGAGAGAGAGGGAGGGAGGGGGAGAGGGAGGGAGGGGGAGAGAGGGAGGGAGGGGGAGAGAGGGAGGGAGGGGGAGAGAGAGGGAGGGAGGGGGGGGAGAGAGAGGGAGGGAGGGGGGGAGAGAGAGGGAGGGAGGGGGGGAGAGAGAGGGAGGGAGGGGGGGAGAGAGAGGGAGCGGAGGGGGAAAGAGAGGGAGGGAAGGGGAGGGGGAGAGAAAGGGGGAAGGGAAGGGGAGGGGCAGAGAGAGAGGGAGGGAAGGGCAGAGAGGGAGGGGAGGGGGAGCGGGAGTGGAGGGGGGAGAGGGAGGGAAGGGTGAGAGAGAGGGAAGGGGGCAGGGGAGGGAGATAGAGGGGGGAGAAGGAGAGAGGGGGGAGGGAGAGGTGGGGGAAGGGGGAGAGAGAGGATGGGGAAGGGGGAGAGAGAGGGAGGGGGAAGGGGGGAGAGAGAGGGAGAGAGGAGGAGAGGGAGAGAGCGGGATGGTGAGTGGGGGGAGAGAGGGAGGGTGAGTGGGGGATGGAGGGTGAGTGGAGGAGAGAGAGAGAGGGAGGGTGAGTGGGGGGGGTAGAGAGGGAGGATGAGAGAGAGAGGGTGATTGGGGGGGGAGAGAGAGGGGATGAGTGGGGGGGAGAGCGAGGGTGATTGAGGGAGAGAGGGAGGGTGAGGGAGAGAGAGGGGAGTGTGAGAGGGAGGGGAGGGTGAGGGAGGTGTGGGGAGTGAGGGAGAGGTGTGGGGAGTGAGGGAGAGGTGTGGGGAGCGAGGGAGAGATGTGGGGAGCGAGGGAGAGATGTGGGGAGCGAGGGAGGGAAGGGGAGAGGGAGGGAAAGAGTGAGAGTGGGGAGGGAGGGAGAGAGTGAGGGAGGGAGAGAGAGAGAGAGGGACTGGGCATTACATTTGAGGTTTTCTAATCTGCTGGGACCTCCCCAGAATCCAGGAAATTTTGGTAATTACAACTAATGCATCCACTATCCCTAGGCTGCAGGCCATCAGATCCAGTGACTTGTCCGCCTTTAGTCCCATTATTTTACCGAGTACTACTTCTTTAGTGATAGTGATTGTTTTAAGTTCCTCCCTCCCTATAGCTCTTTGATTATCCATTGGGATGTTTTTAGTGAAGACCGATACAAAATATTTGTTCAACGTCTCTGCCATTTCCCTGTTCCCCATTATTAATTCCCCAATCTCATCCTCTAGGGACCAACATTTACTTTAGTCACTCTCTTCCTTTTTATATACCTCTAGAAACTCTATCTGTATTTATATGTTTTGCTAGTTTACTCTCATAATCTATCTTCACTCTATTATTTTTTTAGTTGTCCTTTGCTGTTTTTTTTTAAAAAGTTTCCCAATACACACTAATCTTGACCACTTTGTATGTCAACGTTTTCAATTTGATCCCACCCTTTACTTCCTTAGTTAACCACGGATGGTTATCCCTTCTCTTACAGTCTTTCCTTCTCACTGGAATATATTTTTGTTGCGAGTTATGAAATATCTCCTTAATTGTCTGCCACTGCTCATCAACCGTCTTACACTTTAATCTATTTTCCAAGTCCACTTTAGCCAACTCTGCCTTCATATCTTTGTTGTCTCCTTTATTTAAGCTCAGGACACTGGTTTGAGATCCAACTTTCTCACTGTCCAACTGAATTTGAATTTTAACCATGCTATGATCAATCTTTCCTAGAGGATCCTTTACTAGATCATTTATTAATCCTGTCTCATTACACAGTACCAGATCCAAGATAGCCTGCTCCCTGGTTGGTTCCAGGGAGCTTTACTCTGTATCTAACCCTGTGCTGTACCTGCCCTGGGAGTGTTTGATGGGACAGTGTAAAGGGAGCTTTACTCTGTATCTAACCCCGTGCTGTACCTGCCCTGGGAGTGTTTGATGGGGCAGTGTAAAGGGAGCTTTACTCTGTATCTAACCCCGTGTGGTACCTGTCCTGGGAGTGTTTGATGAAACAGTGTGGAGGGAGCTTTTCTCTGTATCTAACCCCGTGTTGTGCCTGCCCTGGGAGTGTTTGATGGGGACAGTGTAAAGGGAGCTTTATTCTGTATCGAACCCCATGCTGTACCTGCCCTGGGAGTGTTTGATGAGACAATGTAAAGAGAGCTTTACTCTGTATCTAACCCCGTGTTGTATCTGCCCTGGGAGTGTTTGATGAGACAGTGTAGAGGGAGCTTTACTCAGTATCTAACCCCGTGTGGTACCTGTCCTGGGAGTGTTTGATGGGACAGTGTAGAGGGAGTATTTTTTTATTTGTTCCTGGGATGTGGGCGTCGCTGGCAAATATTGCCCATCCCTAATTGCCCCTTGAGAAGGTGGTGGTGAGCCGCTTTCTTAACCCGCTGCAGTCCGTGTGGTGAAGGTGCTCCCACAGTGCTGTTAGGGAGGGAGTTCCAGGATTGTGACCCAGCGACAATGAAGGAACGGCCGATATATTTCCAAGTCAGGATGGTGTGTGACGTGGTGTTCCCATGCACCTGCTGCCCTTGTCCTTCTCGGTGGTAGAGGTCGTGGGTTTGGGAGGTGCTGCCGAAGAAGCCTTGGCGAGTTGCTGCAGTGCATCTTGTAGATGGTACACACTGCAGCCACGGTGCGCCGGTGGTGGAGGGAGTGAGTGTTGAAGGTGGTGGGTAGCGTGCCGATCAAGCGGGCTGCTTTGTCTTGGATGGTGTTCAGCTTCTCGAGTGTTGGAGCTGCACCCATCCAGGCAAGTGGGGAGTATTCCATCACACTCCTGACTTGTGCCGTGTAGATGGTGGAAAGGCTTTGGGCAGTCAGGAGGTGAGACACTCACCGCAGAATACCCAGCCTCTGACCTGCTCTTGTAGCCACAGTATTTATGTGACTGGTCCGGTTAAGTTTCTGGTCAATGGTGATGGTGGGGGATTCGGTGATGGTAATGCTGTTGAAAGACAAGATTAGACTCTCTCTTGTTGGAGCTAGTCATTGCCTGACGCAAATGTTACTTGCCAATGATCAACCCAAACCTGAATGTTGTCCAGGTCTTGCTGCATGTGGGCATGGAGTGCTTCATTATCTGAGGAGTTGTGAATGGAACTGAACACTGTGCAATCATCAGCAAACATCCCCACTTCTGACCTTATGATGGAAGGTCATTGGTGAAGCAGCTGAAGATGGTTGGGCCTAGGACACTGCCCTGTGGTACTCCTGCAGTGATGTCCCGGGGATGTGATGATTGGCAACCATCTTCCTTTGTGTTGGGTATGATCTCGGCCAGTGGAGAGTCATTCACCCGATTCCCATTGACCAGTTTTACTGGGGCTCCTTGATGCCACACTTGATGTCAAGGGCAGTCACTCAGCTGAGGAATTCAGCTCTTTTGTCCATGTTTGGACCAAGGTTATAATCAGTTCCTGGCAGAACCCAATCTGAGCATTGGTGAGCAGGTCATTGGCAAGTGTCACCTGATAGCACTGTCGATAACACCTTCCAACACTTTGCTGATGATTGAGAGTAGACTGATGGGGGCAGTAAATGGCCAGATTGGATTTGTCCCGATTTTTATGGAAAAGACATACCTGGGCAGCTTTCTACATTGTCGGGTGGATGCCAGTGTTATAGGTATACTAGAACAGCTTGGCTAGAGGCGCAGCTAGTTCTGGAGCACGTGTCTTCAGCACAACAGCCGGGATGTTATCGGGGCCCATAGTCTTTGCTGTATCCAGTCGCTCAGCCGTTTCTTGATATCACGTGGGGTGAATCAAATTGGCTGAAGACAGGCTTCTGTGATGGTGGGGACCTCAGGAGGAGGCCGATATGGATCATCCACTCGGCACTTCTGGCTGAAGATGGTTGCAAACGCTTCAGACTTGTCTTTTGCACTCGCGTGCTGGGCTCCGCCATCATTGAGGATGGGGATATTCATGGAGCCTCCTCCTCCTCCTGTTGGTTGTTTAATGGTCGACTGCCATTCACAACTGGATGTGGCAGAATGCAGAGCTTTGATCTGATCTGTTGACTGTGGGATCGCTTAACCTTGTCTATACCATGCTACTTCTGTTTACCATTCATGTAGTCCTGTGTCGCAGCTTCCCCAGGTTGGCACCTCATTTGTAGGTGCTGCTCCTGGCATGCTCTTCTGCACTCCTCATTGAACCAGGGTTGGTCCCTGGCTTGATGGTAATGGTAGAATGAGGGATATGCCGGGCCATGAAGTTACAGATTGTGGTGGAATACAATTCTGCTGCTGCTAATAGCCCACAGCGCCTCATGGATGCCTAGTTTTGAGCTGCTGGATCTGTTCTGAATCTATCCCATTTAGCACGGTGGTAGTGCCACACAACACGACGGAGGGTATAGAAACATAGAAAATAGGTGCAGGAGCAGGCCATTCAGCCCTTCTAGCCTGCACCGCCATTCAACGAGTTCATGGCTGAACATGAAACTTCAGTACCCACTTCCTGCTTTCACGCCATACCCCTTGATCCCCCGAGTAGTAAGGACTTCATCTAACTCCCTTTTGAATATATTTAGTGAATTGGCCTCAACTACTTCCTGTGGTAGAGAATTCCACAGGTTCACCACTCTCTGGGTGAAGAAGTTTCTCCTTATCTCGGTCCTAAATGGCTTACCCCTTATCCTTAGACTGTGACCCCTGGTTCTGGATTTCCCCAACATTGGGAACATTCTTCCTGCATCCAACCTGTCCAAACCCGTCAGAATTTTAAACGTTTCTATGAGGTCCCCTCTCACTCTTCTGAACTCCAGTGAATACAAGCCCAGTTGATTCAGTCTTTCTTGATAGGTCAGTCCCACCATCCCGGGAATCAGTCTGGTGAATCTTCGCTGCACTCCCTCAACAGCAAGTATGTCCTTCCTCAAGTTAGGAGACCAAAACTGTACACAATACTCCAGGTGTGGCCTCACCAAGGCCCTGTACAACTGTAGCAACACCTCCCTGCCCCTGTACTCAAATCCCCTCGCTATGAAGGCCAACATGCCATTTGCTTTCTTAACCGCCTGCTGTACCTGCATGCCAACCTTCAATGACTGATGTACCATGACACCCAGGTCTCGTTGCACCTTCCCTTTTCCTAATCTGTCACCATTCAGATAATAGTCTGTCTCTCTGTTTTTACCACCAAAGTGGATAACCTCACATTTATCCACATTATACTTCATCTGCCACGCATTTGCCCACTCACCTAACCTATCCAAGTCACTCTGTAGCCTCATAGCATCCTCCTCGCAGCTCACACTGCCACCCAACTTAGTGTCATCCGCAAATTTGGTGTCCTCAGTGTGAAGATGACTTTGTCTCCACAGTGACTGTGTGGTGGTCACTGCTACCAATGCTGTCATGGACAGGTGCATCTGCGACAGGTAGATTGGGGAGGACGAGGTCAAGTAGGTTTTTCCATCGTGTTGGTTCTCTCACCACCTGCCGCAGGCCCAGTCTGCCAGCTATGTCATTCAGGACTCGGTCAGTAGTGGTGCTACCGAGCCACTCTTGGTGATGGACATTGAAGTCCTTCACCCAGACTACATTCTGTGCCCTTCCTTATTCCAAGTGGTGTTCAACCTGGAGGAGCACTGATCATCAGCTGAGGGAGGGCGGTAGGTGGTAATCAGCAGGAGCTTTCCTTGCCCGTGTTTCACCTGAAGCCATGAGACTTCATGGGGTTCAGAGTCAATGTTGAGAGCTCCCAGGGCCACTCCCTCCCGACTGTATACCACTGTGCCTCCACCTCAGGTGGGACAGGAAATACCCAGGGATAATGGAGGAGGAGTCTGGGACATTGGCTGAAAGGTATAATTCTGAGAGTGTGACTCTGTCAGGCAATTGCTGTACTAGTCTGTGGGACAGCAAACCCAATTTTGGATGTTTGATGGGACGGTGTAGAGTAATTGTTTGATGTGATGGTGCAGGGGGAGTGTTTGGTGCGACAGCTTGATGGGACGGTGTAGGGGGGAGAGTTTGACGGGATACAAGAACATAAGAAATAGGATCAGGAGTAGACCATACGACCCCTCGAGCCTGCTCCGCCATTCAATAAGATCATGGCTGATCCGATCATGGACTCAGCTTCACTTCCCCGCCCACTCCCCATAACCCCTTATTCCCTTATCGGTTAAGAAATTGTCTATCTCTGTCTTAAATTTATTCAAAGTCCCGGCTTCCACAGCTCTCTGGGGCTGCGAATTCCACAGATTTACAACCCTCAGAGAAGAAATTCCTCCTCAGCTCAGTTTTAAATGGGCGACCCCTTATTCTAAGACCATGCCTCCTAGTTGTAGTCTCCCCCATCAGTGGAACATTTTCTCTGCATCCACCTTGTCAAGCCCCCTCATAATCTTATACGTTTCAATAAGATCACCTCTCAATCTTCTGAATTCCAATGTAGAGGCCCAACCTCCTCAACCTTTCCTCAAAAGTCAACCCCCTCATCTTCGGAATCAACCGAGTGAACCTTCTCTGAACTGCCTCCAAAGCAAATATATCCTTTTGTAAATATGGAAACCAAAACTGCACGCAGTACTCCAGGTGTGGCCTCACCAATACCCTGTATAACTAGCAAGACTTCCCTGCTTTTATACTCCATCCCCTTTGCAATAAAGGCCAAGATACCATTGGCCTTCCTGATCACTTGCTGTACCTGCATCCTATCCTTTTGTGTTTCATGCACAAGTACCCCCAGGTCCCGCTGTACTGCGGCACTTTGCCATCTTTCTCCATTTAAATAATAATTTGCTGTTTGATTTTTTTCTGCCAAAGTGCATGACCTCACACTTTCCAACATTATACCCCATCAGCCAAATTTTTGCCCACTCACTTAGCCTGTCGATGTCCTTTTGTAGATTGTGTGTCCTCCTCACACATTGTTTTTTCTCCCATCTTTGTATCGTTAGCAAACTTGGCTACGTTACACTCGGTCCCTTCTTCCAAGTCGTTAATATAAATTGTAAATAGTTGGGGTCCCAGCACTGATCCCTGCGGCACCCCACTAGTTACTGATTGCCAACCCGCTTATGAACCATTTATCCCGACTCTCTGTTTTCTGTTAGTTAGCCAATCCTCTATCCATACTAATATATTACCCACAACCCAGTGAACTTTTATCTTGTGCAGTAACCTTTTATGTGGCAGCTTGTCAAAGGGACGGTGTAGGGGAAGAGTTTGATGGGACGGTGTAGGGGAAGTGTTTGATGGGACGGTGTTGAGGGAGTGCTTGTAGGGACAGTTTAGGGGGAGTGTTTGACAGGACGGTGTAGAGAAAGTGTTTGATGGGAGTGTTGGGAGAGTGCTTGATGGGACGGTGTAGAGGGAGAGTTTGATGGGACGGTACAGGGGGAGTGTTTTACGGGACGGTGTAGGTGGAGTGTTTGACGGGACGGTGTCGGGGGAGAGTTTGACGGGACCGTGTCGGGGGAGAGTTTGACGGGAACGTGTCGGGGGAGAGTTTGACGGGACGGTGTACGGGGAGAGTTTCATGGGACGGTATAGGGAGAAAGTCTTTGATGGGACGGTGTAGGGGGAGTGTTTGACGGGACGGTGTCGGGGGAGAGTTTGACGGGACCGTGTACGGGGAGAGTTTGATGGGACGGTGTACGGGGAGTGTTTGATCGGACGGTGTCGGGGGAGTGTTTGATGGAACGGTGTAGGGGGAGTGGCGATGGGACGGTGTACGGGGAGTGTTTGAAAGGACGGTGTCGGGGGAGAGTTTGACGGGACGGTGTAGGGGAGAGTCTTTGATGGGACGGTGTAGGGGGAGAGGCGATGGGACGGTGTACGGGAGAGGTGATGTGGCGGTGTAGGGGGAGAGGCGATGGGACAGTGTACGGGGAGAGGCGATGGGACGGTGTACGGGGAGAGGCGATGGGACGGTGTAGGGGGAGAGTCTTTGATGGGACGGTACAGGGGGAGAGTTTGAGGGGACGGTGTCGGGGGAGAGTTTGAGGGGACGGTGTCGGGGGAGAGTTTGAGGGGACGGTGTCGGGGGAGTGTTTGAGAGGACGGTGTACGGGGAGTGTTTGATGGGACGGTGTACGGGGAGTGTTTGATGGGACGGTGTAGGGGGAGTTTGACAGGACGGTGTCGTGGGAGAGTTTGACGGGACGGTGTTGGGAGTTTGATTGCACGGTGTAGGGGGAAGAGTTTGAGGGGACGGAGTAGGGGGAGAGTCTTTGATGGGACGGTGTAGGGGGAGAGTTTGATTGCATGGTGTAGGGGGAGTGTTTGATGGGACGGTGTATTGGGAGAGTCTTTGATGGGACGGTGTTGGGGGAGAGTTTGAGGGGACGATGTCGGGGGGAGAGTTTGAGGGGACGGAGTAGGGGGACTGTTTGATGGGACGGTGTAGGTGGAGAGTTGGATGGGACGGTGGAGGGGGGAGTGTTGGATGGGACGGTGTAGGGGGAGTGTTTGATGGGACGGTGTAGGTGGAGAGTTTGAGGGGACGGTGTAGGGGGAGAGTTTGATGGGACGGTGTAGGGGAGAGTTGGATGGGACGGTGCAGGGGGAGAGGCGATGGGACGGTGTACGGGGAGAGGCGATGGGACGGTGTACGGGGAGAGGCGATGGGACGGTGTAGGGGGAGAGTCTTTGATGGGACGGTGTCGGGGGAGAGTTTGAGGGGACGGTGTCGGGGGAGAGTTTGAGGGGACGGTGTCGGGGGAGAGTTTGAGGGGACGGTGTACGGGGAGTGTTTGATGGGACGGTGTACGGGGAGTGTTTGATGGGACGGTGTAGGGGGAGTGTTTGATGGGACCGTGTCAGGGGAGAGTCTTTGATGGGACAGTGTAGGGGGAGAGTTTGACAGGACGGTGTTGGGAGTTTGATTACACGGTGTAGGGGGAAGAGTTTGAGGGGACGGAGTAGGAGGAGAGTCTTTGATGGGACGGTGTAGGGGGAAGAGTTTGATTGCATGGTGTAGGGGGAGTGTTTGATGGGACGGTGTATTGGGAGAGTCTTTGATGGGACGGTGTAAGGGGAGAGGCGATGGGACGGTGTAGGGGGAGAGTCTTTGATGGGACAGTTTAGGAGGAGAGTCTTTGATGGGACGGTGTTGGGGGAGAGTTTGAGGGGACGATGTCGGGGGGAGAGTTTGAGGGGACGGAGTAGGGGGACTGTTTGATGGGACGGTGTAGGTGGAGAGTTGGATGGGACGGTGGAGGGGGGAGTGTTGGATGGGACGGTGTAGGGGGAGTGTTGGATGGGACGGTGTAGGGTGAGTGTTGGATGGGACGGTGTAGGGGGAGAGTTGGATGGGACGGTGTAGGGGGAGTGTTTGATGGGACGGTGTACGGAGAGTGTTTGATGGGACGGTGTAGGGGGAGAGTTTGATGGGACGGTGTAGGGGGAGAGTTTGATGGGACGGTGTACGGAGAGTGTTTGATGGGACGGTGTAGGGGGAGAGTTTGATGGGACGGTGTACGGAGAGTGTTTGATGGGACGGTGTAGGGGGAGTGTTTGATGGGACGGTGTAGGGGGAGAGTTTGATGGGACGGTGTACGGAGAGTGTTTGATGGGACGGTGTAGGGGGAGAGTTTGATGGGACGGTGTACGGAGAGTGTTTGATGGGACGGTGTAGGGGGAGAGTTTGATGGGACGGTGTAGGAGGAGTGTTGGATGGGACGGTGTAGGGGGAGTGTTTGATGGGACGGTGTACGGAGAGTGTTTGATGGGACGGTGTAGGGGGAGAGTTTGATGGGACGGTGTAGGGGGAGAGTTTGATGGGACGGTGTAGGGGGAGTTTGATGGGACGGTGTTGGGGGCGTGTTTGATGGGACGGTATAGGGGGAGTGTTTGATGGGACCGTGTCAGGGGAGAGTTTGACGGGACGGTGTAGGGGAGAGTCTTTGATGGGACGGTGTAGGGGGTGAGGCGATGGGACGGTGTAGGGGGAGAGTCTTTGATGGGACGGTGTAGGGGGAGAGTTTGATGGGACGGTGTAGGGGGTGAGGCGATGGGACGGTGTAGGGGGAGAGTCTTTGATGGGACGGTGTAGGGGGAGAGTTTGATGGGACGGTGTCGGGGGAGTGTTTGATGGGACGGTGTAGGGGGAGAGTTTGATGGGACGGTGTCGGGGGAGTGTTTGATGGGACGGTGTAGGGGGAGAGTTTGATGGGACGGTGTAGGGGGAGAGTTTGATGGGACGGTGTCGGGGGAGTGTTTGATGGGACGGTGTAGGGGGAGAGTTTGATGGGACGGTGTCGGGGGAGTGTTTGATGGGACGGTATAGGGGGAGTGTTTGATGGGACCGTGTCAGGGGAGAGTTTGACGGGACGGTGTAGGGGAGAGTCTTTGATGGGACGGTGTAGGGGGAGAGGCGATGGGACGGTGTACAGGGAGTGTTTGATGGGACGGTGTAGGGGGAGAGTTTGATGGGACGGTGTATAGGGAGTGTTTGATGGGACGGTGTAGGGGGAGAGTTTGATGAGACGGTGTACGGAGAGTGTTTGATGGGACGGTGTAGGGGGAGAGTTTGATGGGATGGTGTAGGGGGAGTGTTTGATGGGACGGTGTAGGGGGAGTGTTTAATGAGACGGTGTCGGGGGAGAGTTTGAGGGGACGGAGTAGGGGGAGTGATTGATGGGACGGTGTAGGTGGAGTTTGATGGGACGGTGTAGGGGGAGGGTTTGATGGGACGGTGTAGGGGGAGTGTTTAATGGGACGGTGTAGGGGGAGTGTTTGATGGGACGGTGTAGGGGGAGTGTTTGATTGCACGGTGTAGGGTGAGAGTTTGATGGGACAGTGTAGGGGGAGAGTTTGATGGGACGGTGTCGGGGGGGGGGGGAGTTTGACGGGACGGTGTAGAGGGAGTGTTTGATGGGACGGTGTCGGGGGAGAGTTTGATTGCACGGTGTAGGGGGAGAGTTTGACGGGACGGTGTGAGGGGAGAGTTTGACGGGACGGTGTAGGGGGAGAGTTTGATGTGACTGTGTCGGGGGAGAGTTTGATTGCACGGTGTAGGGGGAGAGTTTGACGGGACGGTGTGAGGGGAGAGTTTGACGGGACGGTGTAGGGGGAGAGTTTGATGTGACTGTGTCGGGGGAGAGTTTGATTGCACGGTGTCGGGGGAGTGTTTGATGGGACGGTGTAGAGGGTGAGTTTGACGGGACTGTGTAGTGGGAGTGTTTGATGAGACGGTGTAGTGGGAGTGTTTGATGGGACGGTGTAGAGGGTGAGTTTGACGGGACTGTGTAGTGGGAGTGTTTGATGGGACGGTGTAGTGGGAGTGTTTGATGAGACGGTGTAGTGGGAGTGTTTGATGAGACGGTGTCGTGGGAGTGTTTGATGGGACAGTGTAGAGGGTGAGTTTGACGGGACTGTGTAGTGGGAGTGTTTGATGGGACGGTGTAGGTCACGGTTACATTGGGGGATTGTGACGATGTTCTATTTCCTTGCCGTAGAAGATGAAGCTGTTTCGAATTGTGAGGGTTACGGACTGGCTGGGATCGCCCCAGAGGTCGGGATCGCCCCAGAGGTCGGGATCGCCCCCGAGGCCGGGCCTTTGACTACAGCAGAAGCCACAGAACCGGCGAACGGGCTGACCCGCAGGAGCCGGCTGTCTGGCAGGGATCACCGGCGCTATTACCAGGAGCGCTGGAAGATGGAGTACCTGATGGACTATGATTGCCGGCGGCACGGCCTGGTGTGCATGGTGTGTGGCAGCGCGCTCGCCACCCTGAAGCTCAGCACCATCAAGCGGCACATTCTGCAGAAGCACCAGGACTCCATGCTCCTCACTCGCACCGAGAAGGAGGTGGTCATCGCGACCTGGATCCAGCATCTGCTGCGCCACAGTTACCCACAGGAGGAACCAACTACCCCAGTGCCCAAGCAGGAAGCCAAGCAGGTGGACCTTGGCCCAGGTATGTCTTACACCACCCGGACAGGAATGGCCTTCCAACCCCAACAGCCCCCCAGTCTCTTGTGTGTGTTGTTGCTCGACCTCCAAGCCCAGTTACCTGCGGTCTCACCCTATGAACAGGAGGCCAGTCAGCCCCTCTAGCCTGTTTCTCCATTCAATCAGATCATCAGCTCTGTCTATCAACTCCATTTCCCACTTTTTACCTACTGTTTACAGCACCGGAACAGGCCATTCAGCCCAACTGCTCCACACCAGCCCCCTCCCACCCCTCTCCATCTCCATCTCCCCCCCCCCCCCCATCACCCCATCCTTCTATCCCTCTCTCCCCCGTGTGTTTATCCAGCTTCCCCTTAAATACATCGATACTATTCACCTCAACCCCTCCCTGTGGCAGCGAGTTCCACATTCTCACCGCTCTCTGGGTAAAGAAGTTTCTCCTGAATTCCCCGTTGGGTTTATCAGTGACTGTCTGATATTGATGGCCCCTAGTTCTGGTTTCCCTCACAAGGGGAAACATCTTCTCTACCTTATCGAACCCCTTCATAACTCCACAGCCCGCTCTTTTCTAAAGAATCCCCAGCCTGTTCAATCCTTCCTGATAGTTAGAACCTCTCAGTTCTGGTATCATGATAGTAAATCCACTGCCACTATATCCTTTATATAATATGGAGACCAGAGTTGTGCACAGCACTCCAAGTGTGGTCTAACCAAGGTGCGATACAAATTTAACATTACTTCCCTGCTTTCCAATTCTAGCCCTGTAGAAATTAAGCCCAGTGCTGGGTGTGCTCTTTTATCATGGCCTTTTTAAGGGAACTCAAGGGAACACAAACCAAGAAATGTGCAGAATGTGCCTGTGCGTCTGTCTGTGTCTCTGTCTCACTCTCGCTGTCTGTCTCACTCTCTGTCACTGTGATGTTGATAGTTTGACTCTGACTCTCTGTCTCACTCTCTCTCTCTCTCTCTGTCACTGTGATGTTGATGGTTTGAATCTGACTCTGTGTCTCTCTCTCTGTCTGTCTGTCTCACACTCTCTGTCTCACACTCTCTGTCTCACACTCTCTGTCTCACACTCTCTGTCTCACACTCTCTGTCTCACACTCTCTGTCTCACACTCTCTGTCTCACACTCTCTGTCTCACACTCTCTGTCTCACACTCTCTGTCTCACACTCTCTGTCTCACACTCTCTGTCTCACACTCTCTGTCTCACACTCTCTGTCTCACACTCTCTGTCTCACACTCTCTGTCTCACACTCTCTGTCTCACACTCTCTGTCTCACACTCTCTGTCTCACACTCTCTGTCTCACACTCTCTGTCTCACACTCTCTGTCTCACACTCTCTGTCTCACACTCTCTGTCTCACACTCTCTGTCTCACACTCTCTGTCTCACACTCTCTGTCTCACACTCTCTGTCTCACACTCTCTGTCTCACACTCTCTGTCTCACACTCTCTGTCTCACACTCTCTGTCTCACACTCTCTGTCTCACACTCTCTGTCTCACACTCTCTGTCTCACACTCTCTGTCTCACACTCTCTGTCTCACACTCTCTGTCTCACACTCTCTGTCTCACACTCTCTGTCTCACACTCTCTGTCTCACACTCTCTGTCTCACACTCTCTGTCTCACACTCTCTGTCTCACACTCTCTGTCTCACACTCTCTGTCTCACACTCTCTGTCTCACACTCTCTGTCTCACACTCTCTGTCTCACACTCTCTGTCTCACACTCTCTGTCTCACACTCTCTGTCTCACACTCTCTGTCTCACACTCTCTGTCTCACACTCTCTGTCTCACACTCTCTGTCTCACACTCTCTGTCTCACACTCTCTGTCTCACACTCTCTGTCTCACACTCTCTGTCTCACACTCTCTGTCTCACACTCTCTGTCTCACACTCTCTGTCTCACACTCTCTGTCTCACACTCTCTGTCTCACACTCTCTGTCTCACACTCTCTGTCTCACACTCTCTGTCTCACACTCTCTGTCTCACACTCTCTGTCTCACACTCTCTGTCTCACACTCTCTGTCTCACACTCTCTGTCTCACACTCTCTGTCTCACACTCTCTGTCTCACACTCTCTGTCTCACACTCTCTGTCTCACACTCTCTGTCTCACACTCTCTGTCTCACACTCTCTGTCTCACACTCTCTGTCTCACACTCTCTGTCTCACACTCTCTGTCTCACACTCTCTGTCTCACACTCTCTGTCTCACACTCTCTGTCTCACACTCTCTGTCTCACACTCTCTGTCTCACACTCTCTGTCTCACACTCTCTGTCTCACACTCTCTGTCTCACACTCTCTGTCTCACACTCTCTGTCTCACACTCTCTGTCTCACACTCTCTGTCTCACACTCTCTGTCTCACACTCTCTGTCTCACACTCTCTGTCTCACACTCTCTGTCTCACACTCTCTGTCTCACACTCTCTGTCTCACACTCTCTGTCTCACACTCTCTGTCTCACACTCTCTGTCTCACACTCTCTGTCTCACACTCTCTGTCTCACACTCTCTGTCTCACACTCTC
>NW_027251244.1:10000-57276 GCF_044704955.1 Pristiophorus japonicus | reverse complement strand
CTCCCTGTATCGGGGGAACACTGACCCACTCCCTGTATCGGGGGAACACTGAGCCACACCCTGTATCGGGGGAACACTGACCCACTCCCTGTATCGGGGGAACACTGACCCACTCTCTGTATCGGGGGAACACTGACCCACTCCCTGTATCGGGGAACACTGACCCACTCCCTGTATCGGGGGGAACACTGACCCACTCATTGTATCGGGGGAACACTGACCCACTCCCTGTATCGGGGGAACACTGACCCACTCCTGTATCGGGGGAACAGTGACCCACTCCCTGTATCGGGGAACACTGACCCACTCCCTGTATCGGGGGGAACACTGACTCACTCCCTGTATCGGGGGAACACTGACCCACTCCCTGTATCGGGGGAACACTGACCCACTCCCTGTATCGGGGGAACACTGACCCACTCCCTGTATCGGGGGAACACTGACCCACTCCCTGTATCGGGGGAACACTGACCCACTCCCTGTATCGGGGGAACACTGACCCACTCCCTGTATCGGGGGAACACTGTCCCACTCCCTGTATCGGGGGAAACACTGACCCACTCCCTGTATCGGGGGAACACTGACCCACTCCCTGTATCGGGGGAACACTGACCCACTCCCTGTATCGGGGGAACACTGACCCGCTCCCTGTATCGGGGGAACACTGACCCGCTCCCTGTATCGGGGGAACACTGACCCGCTCCCTGTATCGGGGGAACACTGACCCACTCCCTGTATCGGGGGAACACTGACCCACTCCCTGTATCGGGGGAACACTGACCCACTCCCTGTATCGGGGGAACACTGACCCACTCCCTGTATCGGGGGAACACTGACCCACTCCCTGTATCGGGGGAACACTGACCCACTCCCTGTATCGGGGGAACACTGACCCACTCCCTGTATCGGGGGAACACTGACACACTCCCTGTATCGGGGGAACACTGACACACTCCCTGTATCGGGGGAACACTGACCCACTCCCTGTATCGGGGGGGAACACTGACCCACTCCCTGTATCGGGGGGAACACTGACCCACTCCCTGTATCGGGGGAACACTGACCCACTCCCTGTATCGGGGGGAACACTGACCCACTCCCTGTATCGGGGGAACACTGACCCACTCCCTGTATCGGGGGAACACTGACCACTCCCTGTATCGGGGGAACACTGACCAATAACCTGTATCGGGGGAACACTGACCCACTCCCTGTATCGGGGGAACACTGACCCACTCCCTGTATCGGGGGAACACTGACCCACTCCCTGTATCGGGGAACACTGACCCACTCCCTGGATCGGGGGAACACTGACCCACTCCCTGTATCGGGGGAACACTGACCCACTCCCTGTATCGGGGGAACACTGACCCACTCCCTGTATCGGGGGAACGCTGACCCACTCCTTGTATCGGGGGAACACTCACCCACTCCCTGTATCGGAGGAACACTGACCCACTCCCTGTATCGGGGGGAACACTCACCCACTCCCTGTATCGGGGAACAATGACCCACTCCCTGTATCGGGGGAACACTGACCCACTCCCTGTATCGGGGGAACACTGACCCACTCCCTGTATCGGAGGAACACTGACCCACTCCCTGTATCGGGGGAACACTGACCCACTCACTGTATCGGGGGAACACTGACCCACTCCCTGTATCGGGGAGAACACTGACCCACTCCCTGTATCGGGGGAACACTGACCCACTCCCTGTATCGGGGGAACACTGACCCACTCCCTGTATCGGGGGAACACTGAGCCACACCCTGTATCGGGGGAACACTGACCCACTCCCTGTATCGGGGGAACACTGACCCACTCCCTGTATCGGGGGAAACACTGACCCACTCCCTGTCTCGGGGGAACACTGACCCACTCCCTGTATCGGGGGAACACTGACCCACTCTCTGTATCGGGGGAACACTGACCCACTCCCTGTATCGGGGGAACACTGACCCACTCCCTGTATCGGGGGAACACTGACCCACTCCCTGTATCGGGGAACACTGAACCCACTCCCTGTATCGGGGGAACACTGAGCCACACCCTGTATCGGGGGAACACTGACCCACTCCCTGTATCGGGGGAACACTGACCCACTCTCTGTATCGGGGGAACACTGACCCACTCCCTGTATCGGGGAACACTGACCCACTCCCTGTATCGGGGGGAACACTGACCCACTCCCTGTATCGGGGGAACACTGACCCACTCCCTGTATCGGGGAAACACTGACCACTCCCTGTATCGGGGGAACACTGACCCACTCCCTGTATCGGGGGAACACTGACCCACTCCCTGTATCGGGGGGAACACTGACCCACTCCCTGTATCGGGGGAACACTGACCCACTCCCTGTATCGGGGCAACACTGACCCACTCCCTGTATCGGGGGAACACTGACCCACTCCCTGTATCGGGGGAACACTGACCCACTCCCTGTATCGGGGAACACTGACCCACTCCCTGTATCGGGGGAACACTGACCCACTCCCTGTATCGGGGGAACACTCACCCACTCCCTGTATCGGGGAACACTGACCCACTCCCTGTATCGGGGGAACACTGACCCACTCCCTGTATCGGGGGAACACTGACCCACTCCCTGTATCGGGGGAACACTGACCCACTCCCTGTATCGGGGGGAACACTGACCCACTCCCTGTATCGGGGGAACACTGACCCACTCCCTGTATCGGGGGAACACTGACCCACTCCCTGTATCGGGGGAACACTGACCCACTCCCTGTATCGGGGGAACACTGACCCACTCCCTGTATCGGGGGAACACTGACCCACTCCCTGTATCGGGGGAACACTGACCCACTCCCTGTATCGGGGGAACACTGACCCACTCCCTGTATCGCGGGGAAACACTGACCACTCCCTGTATCGGGGGAACACTGACCCACTCCCTGTATCGGGGGAACACTGACCCACTCCCTGTATCGGGGAACACTGACCCACTCCCTGTATCGGGGGAACACTGACCCACTCCCTGTATCGGGGGAACACTGACCCACTCCCTGTATCGGGGGAACACTGACCCACTCCCTGTATCGGGGGAACACTGACCCACTCCCTGTATCGGGGGAACACTGACCCACTCCCTGGAATCGGGGGGAACACTGACCCACTCCCTGTATCGGGGGAACACTGACCCACTCCCTGTATCGGGGGAACACTGACCCACTCCCTGTATCGGGGGAACACTGACCCACTCCCTGTATCGGGGGAACACTGACCCACTCCCTGTGTCGGGGGGAACACTGACCCACTCCCTGTATCGGGGGAACACTGACCCACTCCCTGTATCGGGGGAACACTGACCCACTCCCTGTATCGGGGGAACACTGACCCACTCCTGTATCGGGGGAACACTGACCCACTCCCTGTATCGGGGGTACACTGACCCACTCCCTGTATCGGGGGAACACTGACCCACTCCCTGTATCGGGGGAACACTGACCCACTCCCTGTATCGGGGGAACACTGACCCACTCCCTGTATCGGGGGAACACTGAACCCACTCCCTGTATCGGGGGAACACTGACCCACTCCCTGTATCGGGGGAACACTGACCCCACTCCCTGTATCGCGGGGAACACTGACCCACTCCCTGTATCGGGGAACACTGACCACTCCCTGTAATCGGGGGAACACTGACGCACTCCCTGTATCGGGGAACACTGACCCACTCCCTGTATCGGGGGAACACTGACCCACTCCCTGTATCGGGGGAACACTGACCCACTCCCTGTATCGGGGGGGAACACTGACCCACTCCCTGTATCGGGGGAACACTGACCCACTCCCTGTATCGGGGGAACACTGACCCACTCCCTGTATCGGGGGGAACACTGACCCACTCCCTGTATCGGGGGAACACTGACCACTCCCTGTATCGGGGGAACACTGACCCACTCCCTGTATCGGGGGAACACTGACCCACTCCCTGTATCGGGGGAACACTGACCCACTCCCTGTATCGGGGGAACACTGACCCACTCCCTGTATCGGGGGAACACTGACCCACTCCCTGTATCGCGGGGAACACTGACCCACTCCCTGTATCGGGGGAACACTGACCCACTCCCTGTATCGGGGGAACACTGACCCACTCCCTGTATCGGGGAACACTGACCCACTCCCTGTATCGGTGGAACACTGACCCACTCCCTGTATCGGGGGAACACTGACCCACTCCCTGTATCGGGGGAACACTGACCCACTCCCTGTATCGGGGGAACACTGACCCACTCCCTGTATCGGGGGGAACACTGACCCACTCCCTGTATCGGGGGAACACTGACCACTCCCTGTATCGGGGGAACACTGACCCACTCCCTGTATCGGGGGAACACTGACCCACTCCCTGTATCGGGGGAACACTGACCCACTCCCTGTATCGGGGGAACGCTGACCCACTCCTTGTATCGGGGAAACGCTCACCCACTCCCTGTATCGGAGGAACACTGACCCACTGCCTGTATCGGGGGGAACACTGACCCACTCCCTGTATCGGGGGGAACACTGACCACTCCCTGTATCGGGGAACACTGACCCACTCCCTGTATCGGGGGAACACTGACCCACTCCCTGTATCGGGGAACACTGACCCACTCCCTGTATCGGGGGAACACTGACCCACTCCCTGTATCGGGGGAACACTGACCCACTCCCTGTATCGGGGGAACACTGACCCACTCCCTGTATCGGGGGAACACTGACCCACTCCCTGTATCGGGGGAACACTGACCCACTCCCTGTATCGGGGGAACACTGACCCACTCCCTGTATCGGGGGAACACTGACCACAACCTGTATCGGGGGAACACTGACCCACTCCCTGTATCGGGGGGGAACACTGACCCACTCCCTGTATCGGGGGAACACTGACCCACTCCCTGTATCGGGGGAACACTGACCCACTCCCTGTATCGGGGGGAACACTGACCCACTCCCTGTATCGGGGAACACTGACCCACTCCCTGTATCGGGGGAACACTGACCACTCCCTGTATCGGGGGAACACTGACCCACTCCCTGTATCGGGGGAACACTGACCCACTCCCTGTATCGGGGGAACACTGACCCACTCCCTGTATCGGGGGAACACTGACCCACTCCCTGTATCGGGGGAACACTGACCCACTCCCTGTATCGGGGGAACACTGACCCACGACCTGTATCGGGGGAACACTGACCCACTCCCTGTATCGGGGGAACACTGACCCACTCCCTGTATCGGGGGAACACTCACCCACTCCCTGTATCGGAGGAACACTGACCCACTCCCTGTATCGGGGGGAACACTGACCCACTCCCTGTATCGGGGGAACACTGACCCACTCCCTGTATCGGGGGAACACTGACCCACTCCCTGTATCGGGGGAACACTGACCCACTCCCTGTATTGGAGGAACACTGACCCACTCCCTGTATCGGGGGAACACTGACCCACTCACTGTATCGGGGGAACACTGACCCACTCCCTGTATCGGGGGAACACTGACCCACTCCCTGTATCGGGGGAACACTGACCCACTCTCTGTATCGGGGGAACACTGACCCACTCCCTGTATCGGGGGAACACTGACCCACTCCCTGTATCGGGGGAACACTGACCCACTCCCTGTATCGGGGGAACACTGACCCACTCCCTGTATCGGGGGAACACTGAGCCACACCCTGTATCGGGGGAACACTGACCCACTCCCTGTATCGGGGGAACACTGACCCACTCTCTGTATCGGGGGAACACTGACCCACTCCCTGTATCGGGGAACACTGACCCACTCCCTGTATCGGGGGGAACACTGACCCACTCATTGTATCGGGGGAACACTGACCCACTCCCTGTATCGGGGGAACACTGACCCACTCCCTGTATCGGGGGAACAGTGACCCACTCCCTGTATCGGGGGAACACTGACCCACTCCCTGTATCGGGGGGAACACTGACCCACTCCCTGTATCGGGGGAACACTGACCCACTCCCTGTATCAGGGGAACACTGACCCACTCCCTGTATCGGGGGAACACTGACCCACTCCCTGTATCGGGGGAACACTGACCCACTCCCTGTGTCGGGGGGAACACTGACCCACTCCCTGTATCGGGGGAACACTGACCCACTCCCTGTATCGGGGGAACACTGACCCACTCCCTGTATCGGGGGAACACTGACCCACTCCCTGTATCGGGGGAACACTGACCCACTCCCTGTATCGGGGGTACACTGACCCACTCCCTGTATCGGGGGAACACTGACCCACTCCCTGTATCGGGGGAACACTGACCCACTCCCTGTATCGGGGGAACACTGACCCACTCCCTGTATCGGGGGAACACTGACCCACTCCCTGTATCGGGGGAACACTGACCCACTCCCTGTATCGCGGGGAACACTGACCCACTCCCTGTATCGGGGGAACACTGACCCACTCCCTGTATCGGGGGAACACTGACCCACTCCCTGTATCGGGGAACACTGACCCACTCCCTGTATCGGGGGAACACTGACCCACTCCCTGTATCGGGGGAACACTGACCCACTCCCTGTATCGGGGGGAACACTGACCCACTCCCTGTATCGGGGGAACACTGACCCACTCCCTGTATCGGGGGAACACTGACCCACTCCCTGTATCGGGGGGAACACTGACCCACTCCCTGTATCGGGGGAACACTGACCACTCCCTGTATCGGGGGAACACTGACCCACTCCCTGTATCGGGGGAACACTGACCCACTCCCTGTATCGGGGGAACACTGACCCACTCCCTGTATCGGGGGAACACTGACCCACTCCCTGTATCGGGGGAACACTGACCCACTCCCTGTATCGCGGGGAACACTGACCCACTCCCTGTATCGGGGGAACACTGACCCACTCCCTGTATCGGGGGAACACTGACCCACTCCCTGTATCGGGGAACACTGACCCACTCCCTGTATCGGTGGAACACTGACCCACTCCCTGTATCGGGGGAACACTGACCCACTCCCTGTATCGGGGGGGAACACTGACCCACTCCCTGTATCGGGGGAACACTGACCCACTCCCTGTATCGGGGGAACACTGACCCACTCCCTGTATCGGGGGGAACACTGACCCACTCCCTGTATCGGGGGAACACTGACCACTCCCTGTATCGGGGGAACACTGACCCACTCCCTGTATCGGGGGAACGCTGACCCACTCCTTGTATCGGGGGAACGCTCACCCACTCCCTGTATCGGAGGAACACTGACCCACTCCCTGTATCGGGGGGAACACTGACCCACTCCCTGTATCGGGGGGAACACTGACCCACTCCCTGTATCGGGGAACACTGACCCACTCCCTGTATCGGGGGAACACTGACCCACTCCCTGTATCGGGGAACACTGACCCACTCCCTGTATCGGGGGAACACTGACCCACTCCCTGTATCGGGGGAACACTGACCCACTCCCTGTATCGGGGGAACACTGACCCACTCCCTGTATCGGGGGAACACTGACCACTCCCTGTATCGGGGGAACACTGACCCACTCCCTGTATCGGGGGAACACTGACCCACTCCCTGTATCGGGGGAACACTGACCCACAACCTGTATCGGGGGGAACACTGACCCACTCCCTGTATCGGGGGGAACACTGACCCACTCCCTGTATCGGGGGAACACTGACCCACTCCCTGTATCGGGGGAACACTGACCCACTCCCTGTATCGGGGGGAACACTGACCCACTCCCTGTATCGGGGGAACACTGACCACTTCCCTGTATCGGGGGAACACTGACCACTCCCTGTATCGGGGGAACACTGACCCACTCCCTGTATCGGGGGAACACTGACCCACTCCCTGTATCGGGGGAACACTGACCCACTCCCTGTATCGGGGGAACACTGACCCACTCCCTGTATCGGGGGAACACTGACCCACTCCCTGTATCGGGGGAACACTGACCCACGACCTGTATCGGGGGAACACTGACCCACTCCCTGTATCGGGGGAACACTGACCCACTCCCTGTATCGGGGGAACACTCACCCACTCCCTGTATCGGAGGAACACTGACCCACTCCCTGTATCGGGGGGAACACTGACCCACTCCCTGTATCGGGGGAACACTGACCCACTCCCTGTATCGGGGGAACACTGACCCACTCCCTGTATCGGGGGAACACTGACCCACTCCCTGTATCGGAGGAACACTGACCCACTCCCTGTATCGGGGGAACACTGACCCACTCACTGTATCGGGGGAACACTGACCCACTCCCTGTATCGGGGGAACACTGACCCACTCCCTGTATCGGGGGAACACTGACCCACTCTCTGTATCGGGGGAACACTGACCCACTCCCTGTATCGGGGGAACACTGACCCACTCCCTGTATCGGGGGAACACTGACCCACTCCCTGTATCGGGGGAACACTGAGCCACACCCTGTATCGGGGGAACACTGACCCACTCCCTGTATCGGGGGAACACTGACCCACTCTCTGTATCGGGGGAACACTGACCCACTCCCTGTATCGGGGAACACTGACCCACTCCCTGTATCGGGGGGAACACTGACCCACTCATTGTATCGGGGGAACACTGACCCACTCCCTGTATCGGGGGAACACTGACCCACTCCCTGTATCGGGGGAACAGTGACCCACTCCCTGTATCGGGGGAACACTGACCCACTCCCTGTATCGGGGGGAACACTGACCCACTCCCTGTATCGGGGGAACACTGACCCACTCCCTGTATCAGGGGAACACTGACCCACTCCCTGTATCGGGGGAACACTGACCCACTCCCTGTATCGGGGGAACACTGACCCACTCCCTGTATCGGGGGAACACTGACCCACTCCCTGTATCGGGGGAACACTGACCCACTCCCTGTATCGGGGGAACACTGTCCCACTCCCTGTATCGGGGGAACACTGACCCACTCCCTGTATCGGGGGAACACTGACCCACTCCCTGTATCGGGGGAACACTGACCCGCTCCCTGTATCGGGGGAACACTGACCCGCTCCCTGTATCGGGGGAACACTGACCCGCTCCCTGTATCGGGGGAACACTGACCCGCTCCCTGTATCGGGGGAACACTGACCCGCTCCCTGTATCGGGGGAACACTGACCCACTCCCTGTATCGGGGGAACACTGACCCACTCCCTGTATCGGGGGAACACTGACCCACTCCCTGTATCGGGGGAACACTGACCCACTCCCTGTATCGGGGGAACACTGACCCACTCCCTGTATCGGGGGAACACTGACACACTCCCTGTATCGGGGGAACACTGACCCACTCCCTGTATCGGGGGAACACTGACCCACTCCCTGTATCGGGGGAACACTGACCCACTCCCTGTATCGGGGGGGAACACTGACCCACTCCCTGTATCGGGGGAACACTGACCCACTCCCTGTATCGGGGGAACACTGACCCACTCCCTGTATCGGGGGGAACACTGACCCACTCCCTGTATCGGGGGAACACTGACCCACTCCCTGTATCGGGGGAACACTGACCACTCCCTGTATCGGGGGAACACTGACCCACTCCCTGTATCGGGGGAACACTGACCCACTCCCTGTATCGGGGGAACACTGACCCACTCCCTGTATCGGGGGAACACTGACCCACTCCCTGGATCGGGGGAACACTGACCCACTCCCTGTATCGGGGGAACACTGACCCACTCCCTGTATCGGGGGAACACTGACCCACTCCCTGTATCGGGGGAACGCTGACCCACTCCTTGTATCGGGGGAACACTCACCCACTCCCTGTATCGGAGGAACACTGACCCACTCCCTGTATCGGGGGGAACACTGACCCACTCCCTGTATCGGGGGAACAATGACCCACTCCCTGTATCGGGGGAACACTGACCCACTCCCTGTATCGGGGGAACACTGACCCACTCCCTGTATCGGAGGAACACTGACCCACTCCCTGTATCGGGGGAACACTGACCCACTCACTGTATCGGGGGAACACTGACCCACTCCCTGTATCGGGGAGAACACTGACCCACTCCCTGTATCGGGGGAACACTGACCCACTCCCTGTATCGGGGGAACACTGACCCACTCCCTGTATCGGGGGAACACTGAGCCACACCCTGTATCGGGGGAACACTGACCCACTCCCTGTATCGGGGGGAACACTGACCCACTCCCTGTATCGGGGGAACACTGACCCACTCCCTGTCTCGGGGGAACACTGACCCACTCCCTGTATCGGGGGAACACTGACCCACTCTCTGTATCGGGGGAACACTGACCCACTCCCTGTATCGGGGGAACACTGACCCACTCCCTGTATCGGGGGAACACTGACCCACTCCCTGTATCGGGGGAACACTGACCCACTCCCTGTATCGGGGGAACACTGAGCCACACCCTGTATCGGGGGAACACTGACCCACTCCCTGTATCGGGGGAACACTGACCCACTCTCTGTATCGGGGGAACACTGACCCACTCCCTGTATCGGGGAACACTGACCCACTCCCTGTATCGGGGGGAACACTGACCCACTCCCTGTATCGGGGGAACACTGACCCACTCCCTGTATCGGGGAAACACTGACCCACTCCCTGTATCGGGGGAACACTGACCCACTCTCTGTATCGGGGGAACACTGACCCACTCCCTGTATCGGGGGGAACACTGACCCACTCCCTGTATCGGGGGAACACTGACCCACTCCCTGTATCGGGGGAACACTGACCCACTCCCTGTATCGGGGGAACACTGACCCACTCCCTGTATCGGGGGAACACTGACCCACTCCCTGTATCGGGGAACACTGACCCACTCCCTGTATCGGGGGAACACTGACCCACTCCCTGTATCGGGGGAACACTGACCCACTCCCTGTATCGGGGGAACACTGACCCACTCCCTGTATCGGGGGAACACTGACCCACTCCCTGTATCGGGGGGAACACTGACCCACTCCCTGTATCGGGGGAACACTGACCCACTCCCTGTATCGGGGGAACACTGACCCACTCCCTGTATCGGGGGAACACTGACCCACTCCCTGTATCTGGGGAACACTGACCCACTCCCTGTATCGGGGGGAACACTGACCCACTCCCTGTATCGGGGGAACACTGACCCACACCCTGTATCGGGGGAACACTGACCCACTCCCTGTATCGGGGGAACACTGACCCACTCCCTGTATCGGGGGAACACTGACCCACTCCCTGTATCGGGGGTACACTGACCCACTCCCTGTATCGGGGGAACACTGACCCACTCCCTGTATCGGGGGAACACTGACCCACTCCCTGTATCGGGGGAACACTGACCCACTCCCTGTATCGGGGGAACACTGACCCACTCCCTGTATCGGGGGAACACTGACCCACTCCCTGTATCGGGGGAACACTGACCCACTCCCTGTATCGGGGGAACACTGACCCACTCCCTGTATCGCGGGGAACACTGACCCACTCCCTGTATCGGGGGAACACTGACCCACTCCCTGTATCGGGGGAACACTGACCCACTCCCTGTATCGGGGGAACACTGACCCACTCCCTGTATCGGGGGAACACTGACCCACTCCCTGTATCGGGGGGGAACACTGACCCACTCCCTGTATCGGGGGAACACTGACCCACTCCCTGTATCGGGGGAACACTGACCCACTCCCTGTATCGGGGGGAACACTGACCCACTCCCTGTATCGGGGGAACACTGACCACTCCCTGTATCGGGGGAACACTGACCCACTCCCTGTATCGGGGGAACACTGACCCACTCCCTGTATCGGGGGAACACTGACCCACTCCCTGTATCGGGGGAACACTGACCCACTCCCTGTATCGGGGGAACACTGACCCACTCCCTGTATCGGGGGAACGCTGACCCACTCCTTGTATCGGGGGAACACTGACCCACTCACTGTATCGGGGGAACACTGACCCACTCCCTGTATCGGGGGAACACTGACCCACTCCCTGTATCGGGGGAACACTGACCCACTCCCTGTATCGGGGGAACACTGACCCACTCCCTGTATCGGGGGAACACTCACCCACTCCCTGTTTCGGAGGAACACTGACCCACTCCCTGTATCGGGGGGAACACTGACCCACTCCCTGTATCGGGGGAACACTGACCCACTCCCTGTATCGGGGGAACACTGACCCACTCCCTGTATCGGGGGAACACTGACCCACTCCCTGTATCGGGGGAACACTGACCCACTCACTGTATCGGGGGAACACTGACCCACTCCCTGTATCGGGGGAACACTGAGCCACACCCTGTATCGGGGGAACACTGACCCACTCCCTGTATCGGGGGGAACACTGACCCACTCCCTGTATCGGGGGAACACTGACCCACTCCCTGTCTCGGGGGAACACTGACCCACTCCCTGTATCGGGGGAACACTGACCCACTCTCTGTATCGGGGGAACACTGACCCACTCCCTGTATCGGGGGAACACTGACCCACTCCCTGTATCGGGGGAACACTGACCCACTCCCTGTATCGGGGGAACACTGAGCCACACCCTGTATCGGGGGAACACTGACCCACTCCCTGTATCGGGGGAACACTGACCCACTCTCTGTATCGGGGGAACACTGACCCACTCCCTGTATCGGGGAACACTGACCCACTCCCTGTATCGGGGGGAACACTGACCCACTCCCTGTATCGGGGGAACACTGACCCACTCCCTGTATCGGGGAAACACTGACCCACTCCCTGTATCGGGGGAACACTGACCCACTCCCTGTATCGGGGGAACACTGACCCACTCCCTGTATCGGGGGGAACACTGACCCACTCCCTGTATCGGGGGAACACTGACCCACTCCCTGTATCGGGGGAACACTGACCCACTCCCTGTATCGGGGGAACACTGACCCACTCCCTGTATCGGGGGAACACTGACCCACTCCCTGTATCGGGGGAACACTGACCCACTCCCTGTATCGGGGGAACACTGACCCACTCCCTGTATCGGGGGAACACTGACCCACTCCTTGTATCGGGGGAACACTGACCCACTCCCTGTATCGGGGGAACACTGACCCACTCCCTGTATCGGGGGAACACTGACCCACTCCCTGTATCGGGGGAACACTGACCCACTCCCTGTATCGGGGAACACTGACCCACTCCCTGTATCGGGGGAACACTGACCCACTCCCTGTATCGGGGTGAACACTGACCCACTCCCTGTATCGGGGGAACACTGACCCACTCCCTGTATCGGGGGAACACTGACCCACTCCCTGTATCGGGGGAACACTGACCCACTCCCTGTATCGGGGGAACACTGACCCACTCCCTGTATCGGGGGGAACACTGACCCACTCCCTGTATCGGGGGAACACTGACCCACTCCCTGTATCGGGGGAACACTGACCCACTCCCTGTATCGGGGGAACACTGACCCACTCCCTGTATCGGGGGAACACTGACCCACTCCCTGTATCGGGGGAACACTGACCCACTGCCTGTATCGGGGGAACACTGACCCACTCCCTGTATCGGGGGAACACTGACCCACTCCCTGTATCGCGGGGAACACTGACCCACTCCCTGTATCGGGGGAACACTGACCCACTCCCTGTATCGGGGGAACACTGACCCACTCCCTGTATCGGGGAACACTGACCCACTCCCTGTATCGGGGGAACACTGACCCACTCCCTGTATCGGGGGAACACTGACCCACTCCCTGTATCGGGGGAACACTGACCCACTCCCTGTATCGGGGGAACACTGACCCACTCCCTGTATCGGGGGAACACTGACCCACTCCCTGTATCGGGGGGAACACTGACCCACTCCCTGTATCGGGGGAACACTGACCCACTCCCTGTATCGGGGGAACACTGACCCACTCCCTGTATCGGGGGAACACTGACCCACTCCCTGTATCGGGGGAACACTGACCCACTCCCTGTATCGGGGGAACACTGACCCACTCCCTGTATCGGGGGAACACTGACCCACTCCCTGTATCGGGGGGGAACACTGAGCCACTCCCTGTATCGGGGGAACACTGACCCACTCCCTGTATCGGGGGAACACTGACCCACTCCCTGTATCGGGGGAACACTGACCCACTCCCTGTATCGGGGGAACACTGACCCACTCCATGTGTCGGGGGAACACTGACCCACTCCCTGTATCGGGGGAACACTGACCCACTCCCTGTATCGGGGGGAACACTGACCCACTCCCTGTATCGGGGGAACACTGACCCACTCCCTGTATCGGGGGAACACTGACCCACTCCCTGTATCGGGGGGGAACACTGACCCACTCCCTGTATCGGGGGAACACTGACCCACTCCCTGTATCGGGGGAACACTGACCCACTCCCTGTATCGGGGGAACACTGACCCACTCCCTGTATCGGGGGAACACTGACCCACTCTCTGTATCGGGGGAACACTGACCCACTCCCAGTATCGGGGGAACACTGACCCACTCCCTGTATCGGGGGAACACTGACCCACTCCCTGTATCGGGGGAACACTGACCCACTCCCTGTAACGGGGGAACACTGACCCACTCCCTGTATCGGGGTGACACTGACCCACTCCCTGTATCGGGGGAACACTGACCCACTCCCTGTATCGGGGAACACTGACCCACTCCCTGTATCGGGGGAACACTGACCCACTCCCTGTATCGGGGGAACACTGACCCACTCCCTGTATCGGGGGAACACTGACCCACTCCCTGTATCGGGGGAACACTGACCCACTCCCTGTATCGGGGGGGAACACTGACCCACTCCCTGTATCGGGGGAACACTGACCCACTCCCTGTATCGGGGGAACACTGACCCACTCCCTGTATCGGGGGAACACTGACCCACTCCCTGTATCGGGGGGACACTGACCCACTCCCTGTATCGGGGGAACACTGACCCACTCCCTGTATCGGGGGAACACTGACCCACTCCCTGTATCGGGGGAACACTGACCCACTCCCTGTATCGGGGGAACACTGACCCACTCCCTGTATCGGGGGAACACTGACCCACTCCCTGTATCGGGGGAACACTGACCCACTCCCTGTATCGGGGGAACACTGACCCACACCCTGTATCGGGGGAACACTGACCCACTCCCTGTATCGGGGGAACACTGACCCACTCCCTGTATCGGGGGGAACACTGACCCACTCCCTGTATCGGGGGAACACTGACCCACTCCCTGTATCGGGGGAACACTGACCCACTCCCTGTATCGGGGGAACACTGACCCACTCCCTGTATCGGGGAACACTGACCCACTCCCTGTATCGGGGGAACACTGACCCACTCCCTGTATCGGGGGAACACTGACCCACTCCCTGTATCGGGGGAACACTGACCCACTCCCTGTATCGGGGGGAACACTGACCCACTCCCTGTATCGGGGGAACACTGACCCACTCCCTGTATCGGGGGAACACTGACCCACTCCCTGTATCGGGGGAACACTGACCCACTCCCTGTATCGGGGGAACACTGACCCACTCCCCTGTATCGGGGGAACACTGACCCACTCCCTGTATCGGGGGAACACTGACCCACTCTCTGTATCGGGGAACACTGACCCACTCCCTGTATCGGGGGAACACTGACCCACTCCCTGTATCGGGGGAACACTGACCCACTCCCTGTATCGGGGGAACACTGACCCACTCCCTGTATCGGGAGAACACTGATCCACTCCCTGTATCGGGGGAACACTGACCCACTCCCTGTATCGGGGGAACACTGACCCACTCCCTGTATCGGGGGAACACTGACCCACTCCCTGTATCGGGGGAACACTGACCCACTCCCTGTATCGGGGGAACACTGACCCACTCCCTGTATCGGGGGAACACTGACCCACTCCCTGTATCGGGGGGAACACTGACCCACTCCCTGTATCGGGGGAACACTGACCCACTCCCTGTATCGGGGGAACACTGACCCACTCCCTGTATCGGGGGAACACTGACCCACTCCCTGTATCGGGGGAACACTGACCCACTCCCTGTATCGGGGGAACACTGACCCACTCCCTGTATCGGGGGGACACTGACCCACTCCCTGTATCGGGGGAACACTGACCCACTCCCTGTATCGGGGAGAGCACTGACCCACTCTCTGTATCGGGGAACACTGACCCACTCCCTGTATCGGGGGAACACTGACCCACTCCCTGTATCGGCGGGAACACTGACCCACTCCCTGTATCGGGGGAACACTGACCCACTCCCTGTATCGGGGGAACACTGACCCACTCCCTGTATCGGGGGGAACACTGACCCACTCCCTTTATCGGGGAACACTGACCCACTCCCTGTATCAGGGGAACACTGACCCACTCCCTGTATCAGGGGAACACTGACCCACTCCCTGTATCGGGGGAACACTGACCCACTCCCTGTATCGGGGAACACTGACCCACTCCCTGTATCGGGGAACACTAACCCACTCCCTGTATCGGGGAACACTGACCCACTCCCTGTATCGGGGGGAACACTGACGCACTCCCTGTATCGGGGGAACACTGACCCACTCCCTGTATCGGGGGGAACACTGACCCACTCCCTGTATCGGGGGAACACTGACCCACTTCCTGTATCGGGGGAACACTGACCCACTCCCTGTATCGGGGGGAACACTGACCCACTCCCTGTATCGGGGGGGAACACTGACCCACTCCCTGTATCGGGGGAACACTGACCCACTCCCTGTATCGGGGGAACACTGACCCACTCCTGTATCGGGGGGGAACACTGACCCACTCCCTGTATCGGGGGAACACTGACCCACTCCCTGTATCGGGGGAACACTGAGCCACACCCTGTATCGGGGGAACACTGACCCACTCCCTGTATCGGGGGGAACACTGACCCACTCCCTGTATCGGGGGAACACTGACCCACTCCCTGTCTCGGGGGAACACTGACCCACTCCCTGTATCGGGGGAACACTGACCCACTCTCTGTATCGGGGGAACACTGACCCACTCCCTGTATCGGGGGAACACTGACCCACTCCCTGTATCGGGGGAACACTGACCCACTCCCTGTATCGGGGGAACACTGACCCACTCCCTGTATCGGGGGAACACTGAGCCACACCCTGTATCGGGGGAACACTGACCCACTCCCTGTATCGGGGGAACACTGACCCACTCTCTGTATCGGGGGAACACTGACCCACTCCCTGTATCGGGGAACACTGACCCACTCCCTGTATCGGGGGGAACACTGACCCACTCCCTGTATCGGGGGAACACTGACCCACTCCCTGTATCGGGGAAACACTGACCCACTCCCTGTATCGGGGGAACACTGACCCACTCTCTGTATCGGGGGAACACTGACCCACTCCCTGTATCGGGGGGAACACTGACCCACTCCCTGTATCGGGGGAACACTGACCCACTCCCTGTATCGGGGGAACACTGACCCACTCCCTGTATCGGGGGAACACTGACCCACTCCCTGTATCGGGGGAACACTGACCCACTCCCTGTATCGGGGAACACTGACCCACTCCCTGTATCGGGGGAACACTGACCCACTCCCTGTATCGGGGAACACTGACCCACTCCCTGTATCGGGGGAACACTGACCACTCCCTGTATCGGGGGAACACTGACCCACTCCCTGTATCGGGGGGAACACTGACCCACTCCCTGTATCGGGGGAACACTGACCCACTCCCTGTATCGGGGGAACACTGACCCACTCCCCTGTATCGGGGGAACACTGACCCACTCCCTGTATCTGGGGAACACTGACCCACTCCCTGTATCGGGGGGAACACTGACCCACTCCCTGTATCGGGGGAACACTGACCCACACCCTGTATCGGGGGAACACTGACCCACTCCCTGTATCGGGGGGAACACTGACCCACTCCCTGTATCGGGGGAACACTGACCCACTCCCTGTATCGGGGGTACACTGACCCACTCCCTGTATCGGGGGAACACTGACCCACTCCCTGTATCGGGGGAACACTGACCCACTCCCTGTATCGGGGGAACACTGACCCACTCCCTGTATCGGGGGAACACTGACCCACTCCCTGTATCGGGGGAACACTGACCCACTCCCTGTATCGGGGGAACACTGACCCACTCCCTGTATCGGGGGAACACTGACCCACTCCCTGTATCGCGGGGAACACTGACCCACTCCCTGTATCGGGGGAACACTGACCCACTCCCTGTATCGGGGGAACACTGACCCACTCCCTGTATCGGGGGAACACTGACCCACTCCCTGTATCGGGGGAACACTGACCCACTCCCTGTATCGGGGGGGAACACTGACCCACTCCCTGTATCGGGGGAACACTGACCCACTCCCTGTATCGGGGGAACACTGACCCACTCCCTGTATCGGGGGGAACACTGACCCACTCCCTGTATCGGGGGAACACTGACCACTCCCTGTATCGGGGGAACACTGACCCACTCCCTGTATCGGGGGAACACTGACCCACTCCCTGTATCGGGGGAACACTGACCCACTCCCTGTATCGGGGGAACACTGACCCACTCCCTGTATCGGGGGAACACTGACCCACTCCCTGTATCGGGGGAACGCTGACCCACTCCTTGTATCGGGGGAACACTGACCCACTCACTGTATCGGGGGAACACTGACCCACTCCCTGTATCGGGGGAACACTGACCCACTCCCTGTATCGGGGGAACACTGACCCACTCCCTGTATCGGGGGAACACTGACCCACTCCCTGTATCGGGGGAACACTCACCCACTCCCTGTTTCGGAGGAACACTGACCCACTCCCTGTATCGGGGGGAACACTGACCCACTCCCTGTATCGGGGGAACACTGACCCACTCCCTGTATCGGGGGAACACTGACCCACTCCCTGTATCGGGGGAACACTGACCCACTCCCTGTATCGGGGGAACACTGACCCACTCACTGTATCGGGGGAACACTGACCCACTCCCTGTATCGGGGGAACACTGAGCCACACCCTGTATCGGGGGAACACTGACCCACTCCCTGTATCGGGGGGAACACTGACCCACTCCCTGTATCGGGGGAACACTGACCCACTCCCTGTCTCGGGGGAACACTGACCCACTCCCTGTATCGGGGGAACACTGACCCACTCTCTGTATCGGGGGAACACTGACCCACTCCCTGTATCGGGGGAACACTGACCCACTCCCTGTATCGGGGGAACACTGACCCACTCCCTGTATCGGGGGAACACTGAGCCACACCCTGTATCGGGGGAACACTGACCCACTCCCTGTATCGGGGGAACACTGACCCACTCTCTGTATCGGGGGAACACTGACCCACTCCCTGTATCGGGGAACACTGACCCACTCCCTGTATCGGGGGGAACACTGACCCACTCCCTGTATCGGGGGAACACTGACCCACTCCCTGTATCGGGGAAACACTGACCCACTCCCTGTATCGGGGGAACACTGACCCACTCCCTGTATCGGGGGAACACTGACCCACTCCCTGTATCGGGGGGAACACTGACCCACTCCCTGTATCGGGGGAACACTGACCCACTCCCTGTATCGGGGGAACACTGACCCACTCCCTGTATCGGGGGAACACTGACCCACTCCCTGTATCGGGGGAACACTGACCCACTCCCTGTATCGGGGGAACACTGACCCACTCCCTGTATCGGGGGAACACTGACCCACTCCCTGTATCGGGGGAACACTGACCCACTCCTTGTATCGGGGGAACACTGACCCACTCCCTGTATCGGGGGAACACTGACCCACTCCCTGTATCGGGGGAACACTGACCCACTCCCTGTATCGGGGGAACACTGACCCACTCCCTGTATCGGGGAACACTGACCCACTCCCTGTATCGGGGGAACACTGACCCACTCCCTGTATCGGGGTGAACACTGACCCACTCCCTGTATCGGGGGAACACTGACCCACTCCCTGTATCGGGGGAACACTGACCCACTCCCTGTATCGGGGGAACACTGACCCACTCCCTGTATCGGGGGAACACTGACCCACTCCCTGTATCGGGGGGAACACTGACCCACTCCCTGTATCGGGGGAACACTGACCCACTCCCTGTATCGGGGGAACACTGACCCACTCCCTGTATCGGGGGAACACTGACCCACTCCCTGTATCGGGGGAACACTGACCCACTCCCTGTATCGGGGGAACACTGACCCACTGCCTGTATCGGGGGAACACTGACCCACTCCCTGTATCGGGGGAACACTGACCCACTCCCTGTATCGCGGGGAACACTGACCCACTCCCTGTATCGGGGGAACACTGACCCACTCCCTGTATCGGGGGAACACTGACCCACTCCCTGTATCGGGGAACACTGACCCACTCCCTGTATCGGGGGAACACTGACCCACTCCCTGTATCGGGGGAACACTGACCCACTCCCTGTATCGGGGGAACACTGACCCACTCCCTGTATCGGGGGAACACTGACCCACTCCCTGTATCGGGGGAACACTGACCCACTCCCTGTATCGGGGGGAACACTGACCCACTCCCTGTATCGGGGGAACACTGACCCACTCCCTGTATCGGGGGAACACTGACCCACTCCCTGTATCGGGGGAACACTGACCCACTCCCTGTATCGGGGGAACACTGACCCACTCCCTGTATCGGGGGAACACTGACCCACTCCCTGTATCGGGGGAACACTGACCCACTCCCTGTATCGGGGGGGAACACTGAGCCACTCCCTGTATCGGGGGAACACTGACCCACTCCCTGTATCGGGGGAACACTGACCCACTCCCTGTATCGGGGGAACACTGACCCACTCCCTGTATCGGGGGAACACTGACCCACTCCATGTGTCGGGGGAACACTGACCCACTCCCTGTATCGGGGGAACACTGACCCACTCCCTGTATCGGGGGGAACACTGACCCACTCCCTGTATCGGGGGAACACTGACCCACTCCCTGTATCGGGGGAACACTGACCCACTCCCTGTATCGGGGGGGAACACTGACCCACTCCCTGTATCGGGGGAACACTGACCCACTCCCTGTATCGGGGGAACACTGACCCACTCCCTGTATCGGGGGAACACTGACCCACTCCCTGTATCGGGGGAACACTGACCCACTCTCTGTATCGGGGGAACACTGACCCACTCCCAGTATCGGGGGAACACTGACCCACTCCCTGTATCGGGGGAACACTGACCCACTCCCTGTATCGGGGGAACACTGACCCACTCCCTGTAACGGGGGAACACTGACCCACTCCCTGTATCGGGGTGACACTGACCCACTCCCTGTATCGGGGGAACACTGACCCACTCCCTGTATCGGGGAACACTGACCCACTCCCTGTATCGGGGGAACACTGACCCACTCCCTGTATCGGGGGAACACTGACCCACTCCCTGTATCGGGGGAACACTGACCCACTCCCTGTATCGGGGGAACACTGACCCACTCCCTGTATCGGGGGGGAACACTGACCCACTCCCTGTATCGGGGGAACACTGACCCACTCCCTGTATCGGGGGAACACTGACCCACTCCCTGTATCGGGGGAACACTGACCCACTCCCTGTATCGGGGGGACACTGACCCACTCCCTGTATCGGGGGAACACTGACCCACTCCCTGTATCGGGGGAACACTGACCCACTCCCTGTATCGGGGGAACACTGACCCACTCCCTGTATCGGGGGAACACTGACCCACTCCCTGTATCGGGGGAACACTGACCCACTCCCTGTATCGGGGGAACACTGACCCACTCCCTGTATCGGGGGAACACTGACCCACACCCTGTATCGGGGGGAACACTGACCCACTCCCTGTATCGGGGGAACACTGACCCACTCCCTGTATCGGGGGGAACACTGACCCACTCCCTGTATCGGGGGAACACTGACCCACTCCCTGTATCGGGGGAACACTGACCCACTCCCTGTATCGGGGGAACACTGACCCACTCCCTGTATCGGGGGAACACTGACCCACTCCCTGTATCGGGGGAACACTGACCCACTCCCTGTATCGGGGGAACACTGACCCACTCCCTGTATCGGGGGAACACTGACCCACTCCCTGTATCGGGGGGAACACTGACCCACTCCCTGTATCGGGGGAACACTGACCCACTCCCTGTATCGGGGGAACACTGACCCACTCCCTGTATCGGGGGAACACTGACCCACTCCCTGTATCGGGGGAACACTGACCCACTCCCTGTATCGGGGGAACACTGACCCACTCCCTGTATCGGGGGAACACTGACCCACTCTCTGTATCGGGGAACACTGACCCACTCCCTGTATCGGGGGAACACTGACCCACTCCCTGTATCGGGGGAACACTGACCCACTCCCTGTATCGGGGGAACACTGACCCACTCCCTGTATCGGGAGAACACTGATCCACTCCCTGTATCGGGGGAACACTGACCCACTCCCTGTATCGGGGGAACACTGACCCACTCCCTGTATCGGGGGAACACTGACCCACTCCCTGTATCGGGGGAACACTGACCCACTCCCTGTATCGGGGGAACACTGACCCACTCCCTGTATCGGGGGAACACTGACCCACTCCCTGTATCGGGGGGAACACTGACCCACTCCCTGTATCGGGGGAACACTGACCCACTCCCTGTATCGGGGGAACACTGACCCACTCCCTGTATCGGGGGAACACTGACCCACTCCCTGTATCGGGGGAACACTGACCCACTCCCTGTATCGGGGGAACACTGACCCACTCCCTGTATCGGGGGGACACTGACCCACTCCCTGTATCGGGGGAACACTGACCCACTCCCTGTATCGGGGAGAGCACTGACCCACTCTCTGTATCGGGGAACACTGACCCACTCCCTGTATCGGGGGAACACTGACCCACTCCCTGTATCGGCGGGAACACTGACCCACTCCCTGTATCGGGGGAACACTGACCCACTCCCTGTATCGGGGGAACACTGACCCACTCCCTGTATCGGGGGGAACACTGACCCACTCCCTTTATCGGGGAACACTGACCCACTCCCTGTATCAGGGGAACACTGACCCACTCCCTGTATCAGGGGAACACTGACCCACTCCCTGTATCGGGGGAACACTGACCCACTCCCTGTATCGGGGAACACTGACCCACTCCCTGTATCGGGGAACACTAACCCACTCCCTGTATCGGGGAACACTGACCCACTCCCTGTATCGGGGGGAACACTGACGCACTCCCTGTATCGGGGGAACACTGACCCACTCCCTGTATCGGGGGGAACACTGACCCACTCCCTGTATCGGGGGAACACTGACCCACTTCCTGTATCGGGGGAACACTGACCCACTCCCTGTATCGGGGGGAACACTGACCCACTCCCTGTATCGGGGGGGAACACTGACCCACTCCCTGTATCGGGGGAACACTGACCCACTCCCTGTATCGGGGGAACACTGACCCACTCCCTGTATCGGGGGGGAACACTGACCCACTCCCTGTATCGGGGGAACACTGACCCACTCCCTGTATCGGGGGAACACTGACCCACTCCCTGTATCGGGGGAACACTGACCCACTCCCTGTATCGGGGGAACACTGACCCACTCCCTGTATCGGGGGAACACTGACCCACTCCCTGTATCGGGGGAACACTGACCCACTCTCTGTATCGGGGGAACACTGACCCACTCCCTGTATCGGGGAAACACTGACCCACTCCCTGTATCGGGGCACTTGACACAGTCGGGACTCTAGCCACGTGTTCAGCCAGCTGTGCTCAAAATCTAACTGGGATTTTTAGGTGTTCTGCGAAACGAGGAACCTCTGCAACTCCCGCTGTCAGTTGGCAGGAATATCCACCAACAATAATTTTAGCTAGGGCATCCAAAAATCGTATCCTCGTCGCCAATCTTTGATATCTTTAGACACCACTACTCACAAACACACACTCGCCACAAGATGGTTCCTTGACAGTACTGCATCACATGACCTTTTTTATTGTTATTACATCAGTAGTCCACTAGGTGGAGCTCTATTACATTGACGCTCTCCCCGTCTCGGAGCATCTTCATGCACTTCCTGTACCAGATCATCTTAATATAATCGCTGTATCTTAATAAAGAGGAAAGAGAGGCGGAGAGGTTCAGGGAGGGAATTCCAGAGTTTAGGGTCTCGGCAGATGAAGGCACGGCCGCCAATGGTGGAGCAATTAAAATCGGAGGAGCACAGATATCTCGGACACTTACAGGGCTGGGGTAAGGTTACCGAGATAGGGAGGGGTGTAGTAGCTGGATGAGGTTACAGAGCTAAGGAGAGTTGTAGGTGCTGGAGGAGGTTACAGTGATAGGGAGGGGTGTAGTGGCTGGAGGAGGTTACAGAGATAGGGAGGGGTGTAGGGGCTGGAGGAGGTTACAGAGCTAGGGAGTGGGTGTAGGTGCTGGAGGAGGTTACAGTGATAGGGAGGGGTGTAGTGGCTGGAGGAGGTTACAGAGCTAAGGAGGGTTGTAGGGGCTGGAGGAGGTTACAGAGATAGGGAGGGGTGTAGGGGCTGGAGGAGATGACAGAGATAGGGAGGGGTGTAGGGCTGGAGGAGGTTACGGAGATAGGGAGGGTGTAGGGGCTGGAGGAGGTTACAGAGATAGAGAGGGCTGTAGGGGCTGGAGGAGGCTACGGAGATAGGGAGGGGTGTAGGGGCTGGAGGAGGTTACAGAGATAGGGAGGGTTGTAGATGCTGGAGGAGGTTACAGTGATAGGGAGGGGTGTAGGGGTTGGAGGAGGTTACAGAGATAGGGAGGGGTGTAGGGTCTGGAGGAGGTTACAGAGATAGGGAGGGGTGTAGGGCTGGAGGAGGTTACAGAGATAGTGATGGGTGTAGGGGCTGGAGGAGGTTCCAGAGATAGGGAGGGGGTATAGGGGCTGGAGGAGGTTACAGAGATAGGGAGGGGTGTCGGGACTGGAGGAGGTTACAGAGATAGGGAGAGGTGTAGGGGCTGGAGGAGGTTACAGAGATAGGGAGGGGTGTAGGGCTGGAGGAGATTACAGAGATAGGGAGGGGTGTAGGGGCTGGAGGAGGTTACAGAGATAGGGAGGGGTGTAGGGCTGGAGGAGATTACAGAGATAGGGAGGGGTGTAGGGGCTGGAGGAGGTTACAGAGATAGGGAGGGGTGTAGGGGCTGGAGGAGGTTTCAGAGATAGGGAGGGGTGTAGGGGCTGGAGGAGGTTACAGAGATAGGGAGGGTTGTAGGGGCTGGAGGGGGTTACAGAAATAGGGAGGGGTGTAGGGGCTGGAGGGGGTTACAGAAATAGGGAGGGGTGTAGGGGCTGGAGAAGGTTACAGAAATAGGGAGGGGTGTAGGGGCTGGAGAGGGTTACAGAAATAGGGAGGGGTGTAGGGACTGGAAGATGTTACAGAGATAGGGTCAGGTGTAGGGGCTGGAGGAGGTTACAGAGATAGGGAGGGGTGTAGGGGCTGGAGAACGTTACAGAGATAGGGAGTGGTGTAGGGACTGGAAGATGTTACAGAGATAGGGAGGGGTGAAGGGTTGGAGGAGGTTACAGAGATAAGGAGAGGTGTAGGGCTGGAGGAGGTTACAGAGATAAGGAGGGGTGTAGGGGCTGGAGGAGGTTACAGAGATAGGGAGGGGTGTAGGGCTGGAGGAGATTACAGAGTTAGGGAGGGGTGTAGGGGCTGGAGGAGATTACAGAGATAAGGAGGGGTGTAGGGCTGGAGGAGGTTACAGAGATAGGGAGGGATGTAGGGCTGGAGGAGATTACAGAGTTAGGATGTGTGAGGCTATGGGTGGATATGAAGACGAGGTTGAGAATTTATGAATCGAGCGGTTGCTGAGCCGATCAGCGAACACGAGGGTGATGGGTGAATGGGACAGGGGCAGCAGAGTTCTGCATGGCCTTAAGTTTCTGCAGGGTAGATGATGGGAGGCCGGCCAGGAGTGCGATGGAATAGGTCAGTCTGGAGGTTACAAAGGCTCGGATGAGGGTTTCAGCAGCGGATGAGCTGAGGCAGGGGGCGGAGACGGGCGATGTTGCTGAGGTGGAAATAGGCGGGCTGGTGTATTTGCTTCATGGGTTCTTTGCTGAACAATTCATAGCAACACACTGCTGTTAAAAACTAGTTGGTTTATTGGCAAAGAGTTTAACAATCACACTACACGTTACCAGTTCATCCACCAGGCTCACAACTGCATATAGAAACATAGAAACATAGAAAATAGGTGCAGGAGTAGGCCATTCGGCCCTTCTAGCCTGCACCGCCATTCAATGAGTTCATGGCTGAACATTCAACTTCAGGGCCCCATTCCTGCTTTCTCACCATACCCCTTGATCCCCTAGCAGTAAGGACCTCATCTAACTCCTTTTTGAATATATTTAGTGAATTGGCCTCAACAACTTTCTGTGGTAGAGAATTCCACAGGTTCACCACTCTCTGGGTGAAGAAGTTCCTCCGCATCTCGGTCCTAAATGGCTTACCCCTTATCCTCATCGTGGATCACCTCGACCCAACTGGCTGGGGTTTTATTGAGTCTTGTGAACATCACATGACTGGCTAAGCCACTCCCACTTCAACAGCTCTACAACTATTTCAGTTTAAACAATAATCATGTGCCCGCTTATTAAAGGGGCACTGAAACCGACACATTAAACAAATTAAACTTTAAACGGTCAAATTAAAGTTTGGTTGCCGTGGGCGACGATGCACTCCAGTCCCTCCGGCGCCCACCTCTCGCGGAAGGCCGCGAGCGTACCGGTGGACACCGCGTGCTCCATCTCCCGGGGAACACCCTGGCCCGGATGTAACCGCGGAAGAGAGGCAGGCAGTCGGGCTGAACGACCCCCTCGATCGCCCGCTGCCTGGAACCGGCTGATGGCCCCCCCCTTGGCCAGGCCCAGGAGCAGTCCTACCAGGAGGCCCTCCCGACCTGCCCGCTCCCCTCCGCACAGGGTGCCCAAAGACCAGGAGTGTGGGACTGAAGTGCAGCCAGAATTTGAGGGGCAGCCCCTTCAGATATTGGAAGAGGGGGGCTGTAACCTCGCACACTGAACGTAGACGTGGAACACGGACTTCTCCCGACCGCGGAAATGGCAGGCGGCCTGGGAGCCCGTGAACCGACTTAAAAACCGATCGCACGGGACTGCTCCGTGCACCACCCTCCAGGCCAAGTCCCCGATAAATAGAGGGAGGACTCCCGCGTAGAGAGCCCTCCATCGGGGGACCCCCTGCCTCCTCCGGACGTCAAGATGGTGCCCCATGGCCTGTCCGGACGGCAGACCAGGATGGCAAAAGTGAAGAGTACAAGAGCTCCGCAAAGCTGTGAGCATGCACACAGGTGCGTACATTGCAGGCGGTCTGAGCTACACTGCGGGTATATGGCCTGAAGCTCAACTCGGCCTCAAATTTGACACCAAGATTGCGAAAAGTCCGGTTGATGCAAAAATGGGCAAATTGCGAGGAGGACACAAAAAATCTGCAAAAGGACATAGACAGGCTGAGTGAGTGGGCAAACATTTGGCAGATGGCGTATAATGGGGGAAAATGTGAGGTTATCCACTTTGGCAGAAATAACAGAAAAGCAAATTATAATTTAAATGGAGAAAGATTGCAAAGTGCCGCAGTACAGCGGGACCTGGGGTTACTTGTGCATGAAACACAAAAGGATACTATGCAGGTACAGCAAGTGATCAGGAAGGCCAATGATATCTTGGCCTTTATTGCAAAGGGGATGGAGTATAAAAGCAGGAAAGTCTTGCTACAGTTATACAGGGTATTGGTGAGGCCACACCTGGAGTACTGCGTGCAGTTTTGGTTTCCATATTTATGAAAGGATACACTCGCTTTGGAGGCAGTTCAGAGAAGGTTCACTCGGTTGATTCCGGAGATAAGGGGGTTGACTTATGAGGAAAGGTTGAGTAGGTTGGGCCTCTACTCATTGGAATTCAGAAGAATGAGAGGTGATCTTATCGAAACGTATAAGATTATGAGGGGGCTTGACAAGGTGGATGCAGAGAGGATGTTTCCACTGATGGGGGAGACTAGAACTAGGGGGCATGATCTTAGAATAAGGGGCCGCCCATTTAAAACTGAGATGAGGAGGAATTTCTTCTCTCAGAGGGTTGTAAATCTGTGGAATTCGCTGCCTCAGAGAGCTGTGGAAGCCGGGACATTGAATATATTTAAGACAGAAATAGACAGTTTCTTAACCGATAAGGGGATAAGGGGGCGGGCAGGGAAGTGGAGCTGAGTCCATGATCGGATCAGCCATGATCGTGTTAAATGGCGGAGCAGGCTCGAGGGGCCAAATGGCCGATGTTCCCGATGTTGGGGAAGTCCAGAACCAGGGGACACAGTCTAAGGATAAAGGGTAAGCCATTTAGGACCGAGATGAGGAGAAACTTCTTTACCCAGAGAATTGTGAACCTGTGGAATTCTCTACCACAGAAAGTTGTTGAGGCCAGTTTGTTGGATGTATTCAAAAGGGAGTTAGATGTGGCACTTACGGCTAAAGGGATCAAGGGGTATGGAGAGAAAGCAGGAAAGGGGTACTGAGGTGAATGATCAGCCATGATCATATTGAATGATGGTGCAGGCTCGAAGGGCCAAATGGCCTACTCCTGCACCTATTTTCTATGTTTCTATGTATTTCTTATGTTCTTATAACTTGGAGACAGCAGGGGGGGGGTTGAGGCAATGGCGACAGTGAGATGGTATCGCCTCGGCCCTGCCAGAGGTGCATTGATGAGCTATTCGACAACAAGAGGTGACGCTTCGTTAAGACAGGAGCCATCCAGGATGATGACATCGTAAAAACATGGCCACCCAGGGTGATGACAGCAGTAAAACATGGCCATCCAGGGTGATGGCATCGTAAAAACATGGCCACCCATGGTGATGACATCCTTAAAACATGGTCGGCCAGGGTGATGACATCATAAAATTATGGCCACCCAGGGTGATGACATCATTAAAACATGGTCACCCAGGGTGATGACATCATAAAAACAGGGCCACCCAGGGAGATGACTTCATTAAAACATGGCCGCCGAGGGTGATGACATCCTTATAATATGGTTTCCCAGGGTGATGACATCATTAAGATATGGTCACCCAGGATGATGACATCATAAAAACATGGCCGTCCCACCCGGTGACACATGAGCTTGTGTTGGAAGAGCAGGGAGAGAGATTGAGTCAGAGAGACAGAGTGAGAGACAGAGTTTGGGCAGTTTGTAAAGTGCGGAGTGAGTCGGTTCCTGTTGATGGTGTCGGCCTGTCGTCGATCGACGGTGAATTTAGAAATGGAAGCCAAAATTGAGTAGGCCCCAGTGAGATTTGAACTCACGACCGCTGGTTTACAAGACCAGTGCTCTAACCCCTGAGCTATGGAGCCACTGTGACACTGGCTCCTGTTTCCATCTTACTATTGTTAACAAGGAGGTGATCCATCCCTGAACATTGACAGAATCTTACAACACACAAGGAGGGCCATTCGGCCCATCGTGTCTGTGCCGGCTCTGTGAGAGAGATTATTCCCCGCCCCCCGCACTTTCCCCACAGCCCGGCAAGTATTTATCCCATTCCCCGGTGAAAGTTATTACTGGGATCAATTCTGAGGGACAGGATAAACCTACATTTAGAAAGACACAGATTAATCAAGGTCGGTCGGTGTGGATTTGTTCAGGGAAGGCCGTGTCTGACTAACTTGATTGAGTTGTTTGAGGAGGTAACAAGGAGGGTCGATGAGGACAAGAGAAATACAGGGACTAGCACCAACCCTTGTCCATGGCCTTCTTCGACCTCACAAAGGCCTTTGACACCGTCAACCGCGAGGGTCTATGGAGCGTCCTCCTCCGTTTCGGCTGCCCCCCAAAAGTTCCTCACCATCCTCCGGCCTGCTCCACGACAACATGCAGGCCGCGATCCTGACCCAACGGATCCATCACAGACCCCAATCCACGTCCGGACCGGGGTCAAGCAGGGCTGTGTCATCACCCCCAACCCTCTTCTCAATCTTCCTCGCTGCCGTGCTCCACCTCACAGTCAACAAGCTCCCCGCTGGAGTGGAACTAAACTACAGAACCAGTGGGAACCTGTTCAACCTTCGCTGTCTCCAGGCCAGGTCCAAGACCACCCCAACCTCTGTCGTCGAGCTACAGTACGCGGACGACGCCTGCGTCTGCTCACATTCAGAGGCTGATCTCCAAGTCATCGTCAACATCTTCACCGAGGCGTACGAGAGCTCGGGCCTTACACTAAACATCCGTAAGACAAAGGTCCTCCAGCAGCCTGTCCCCGCCGCACAGCACTGCCCCCCAGTCAGCAAGGTCCACGGGGCGGCCCTGGACACCGGGGACCATTCCCCAAACCTCGGGAGTCTCTTATCAACAAGGGCAGGCATTGACCACCAGATCCAACACCGCCTCCAGTGCACCAGTGCAGCCTTCGGCCGCCTGAGGAAAAGAGTGTTTGAAGACCAGGCCCTCAAACCTACCACCAAGCTCATGGTCTACAGGGCTGTAGTGATACCCGCCGTCCTGTATGGCTCAGAGACATGGACCATGTACAGTAGACAGCTCAAGTCGCTGGAGAAATACCACCAACGATGTCTCCGCAAGATCCTACAAATCCCCTGGGTTACGTACCGAGAGCTGGAAATGGGATTAGGCTGGGTAACTGTTCTTCCGACCGGCACAGACACGATGGGCCGAATGGCCTCCTTCTGTCTCATAATGTTCTCTGATTCTATTATTTTGGTTAGGCAAGGTTACTAACGGTTATGGAACCGAGGCGGGTAGATGGAGTTAAAATGTGGATCAGCCCTGATCTAATTAAATGGCGGAACAGGCTCGAGGGATTGTGACAAAGAGAGACGGTGAGAGACAGTGACGTAGAGGGCAGAGAGAGAGAGCAACAGGCTATGAGAGAGGGAAAGGAGTGGGAGAGAGGGGGATGGAGTGAGAGAGAGAGAGGAGAAGGGGAAACTGGGAGGAGGAAACAGGGACAGCGGAGAAAGAGAGGGAAGGAGTGAGAGAGAGGCGGGAGGGGAAAGAGAGGGAGGGGATAAGAACATAAGAAATAGGAGCAGGAGTCGGCCATTCGGCCTCTCGAGCCTGCTCCGCCATTTAATACGATCATGGCTGATCCGATCATGGACTCAGCTCCACTTCCCTGCCCGCCCCCTTATCTCCTTATCGGTTAAGAAACTGTCTATTTGGGATGGAGAATGAAACAGTTAATTCAGAGACCATGGTCCAGACTTAAAGAAGGCTAACTTTGAAGGTATGAGGCGTGAATTGGCTGGGATGGATTGGCGAATGATACTAAAGGGGTTGACTGTGGATGGGCAATGGCAGACATTTAGAGACCGTATGGATGAACTACAACAATTGTACATTCCTGTCTGGCATAAAAATAAAAAAGGGAAGGTGGCTCAACCGTGGCTATCTCGGGAAATCAGGGATAGTATTAAAGCCAAGGAAGTGGCATACAAATTGGCCAGAAATAGCAGCGAACCCGGGGACTGGGAGAAATTTAGAACTCAGCAGAGGAGGACAAAGGGTTTGATTAGGGCAGGGAAAATGGAGTATGAGAAGAAGCTTGCAGGGAACATTAAGACGGATTGCAAAAGTTTCTATAGATATGTAAAGAGAAAAAGGTTAGTAAAGACAAACGTAGGTCCGCTGCAGTCAGAATCAGGGGAAGTCATAACGGGGAACAAAGAAATGGCGGACCAATTGAACAAGTACTTTGGTTCGGTATTCACTGAGGAGGACACGAACAACCTTCCGGTTATAAAAGGGGTCGGGGGGTCTAGTAAGGAGGAGGAACTGAGGGAAATCCTTATTAGCCGGGAAATTGTGTTGGGGAAATTGATGGGATTGAAGGCCGATAAATCCCCAGGGTCTGATGGACTGCATCCCAGAGTACTTAAGGAGGTGGCCTTGGAAATAGTGGATGCGTTGACAGTCATTTTCCAACATTCCATTGACTCTGGATCAGTTCCTATGGAGTGGAGGGTAGCCAATGTAACCCCACTTTTTAAAAAAGGAGGGAGAGAGAAAACAGGGAATTATAGACCGGTCAGCCTGACATCGGTAGTGGGTAAAATGATGGAATCAATTATTAAGGATGTCATAGCAGTGCATTTGGAAAGGGGTGACATGATAGGTCCAAGTCAGCATGGATTTGTGAAAGGGAAATCATGCTTGACAAATCTTCTGGAATTTTTTGAGGATGTTTCCAGTAGAGTGGATAAGGGAGAACCAGTTGATGTGGTATATTTGGACTTTCAGAAGGCGTTCGACAAGGTCCCACACAAGAGATTGATGTGCAAAGTTAAAGCACATGGGATTGGGGGTAGTGTACTGACATGGATTGAGAACTGGTTGTCAGACAGGAAGCAAAGAGTAGGAGTAAATGGGTACTTTTCAGAATGGCAGGCAGTGACTAGTGGGGTACCGCAAGGTTCTGTGCTGGGGCCCCAGCTGTTTACACTGTACATTAATGATTTAGATGAGGGGATTAAATGTAGTATCTCCAAATTTGCGGATGACACTAAGTTGGGTGGCAGTGTGAGCTGCGAGGAGGATGCTGTGAGGCTGCAGAGCGACTTGGATAGGTTAGGTGAGTGGGCAAATGCATGGCAGATGAAGTATAATGTGGATAAATGTGAGGTTATCCACTTTGGTGGTAAAAACAGAGAGACAGACTATTATCTGAATGGTGACAGATTAGGAAAAGGGGAGGTGCAAAGAGACCTGGGTGTCATGGTACATCAGTCATTGAAGGTTGGCATGCAGGTGCAGCAGGCGGTTAAGAAAGCAAATGGCATGTTGGCCTTCATAGCAAGGGGATTTGAGTACAGGGGCATGGAGGTGTTGCTACAGTTGTACAGGGCATTGGTGAGGCCACACCTGGAGTATTGTGTACAGTTTTGGTCTCCTAACCTGAGGAAGGACATTCTTGCTATTGAGGGAGTGCAGCGAAGGTTCACCAGACTGATTCCCGGGATGGCGGGACTGACCTATCAAGAAAGACTGGATCAACTGGGCTTGTATTCACTGGAGTTCAGAAGAATGAGAGGGGACCTCATAGAAACATTTAAAATTCTGACGGGGTTAGACAGGTTAGATGCAGGAAGAATGTTCCCAATGTTGGGGAAGTCCATAACCAGAGGTCACAGTCTAAGGATAAGGGGTAAGCCATTTAGGACCGAGATGCGGAGGAACTTCTTCACCCAGAGAGTGGTGAACCTGTGGAATTCTCTACCACAGAAAGTTGTTGAGGCCAATTCACTAAATATATTCAAAAAGGAGTTAGATGAGGTCCTTACTACTAGGGGGATCAAGGGGTATGGCGAGAAAGCAGGAATGGGGTACTGAAGTTGAATGTTCAGCCATGAACTCATTGAATGGCGGTGCAGGCAAGAAAGGCCGAATGGCCTACTCCTGCACCTATTTTCTATGTTTCTATGTTTCTATGTTTCTATGTCTTAAATATATTCAATGTTCCAGCTTCCACAGCTCTCTGAGGCAGTGAATTCCACAGATTTACAACCCTCCGAAAGAAGAAATTCCTCCTCATCTCAGTTTTAAATGGGCGGCCCCTTATTCTAAGACCATGCCCCCTAGTTCTAGTCTCCCCCATCAGTGGAAACATCCTCTCTGCATCCACCTTGTCAAGCCCCCTCATAATCTTATACGTTTCGATAAGATCACCTCTCATTCTTCTGAACTCCAATGAGTAGAGGCCCAATCTCCTCAACCTTTCCTCATAAGTCAACCCACTCATCCCCGGAATCAACCGAGTGAACCTTCTCTGAACTGCCTCCAAAGCAAGTATACCCTTTCCTAAATATGGAAACCAAAACTGCACACAGTATTCCAGGTGTGGCCTCACCAATACCCTGTATAACTGCAGCAAGACTTCCCTGCTTTTATACTCCATCCCCTTTGCAATAAAGGCCAAGATACCATTGGCCTTCCTGATCACTTGCCTTTTGTGTTTCATGCACAAGGAACCCCCAGGTCCCGCTGTACTGCAGCACTGTGCAATCTTTCTCCATTTAAATAATAACTTGCTCTTTGATTTTTTCTGCCAAAGTGCATGACCTCACACTTTCCAACATTATACGCCATCTGCCAATTTTTTGCACACTCACTTAGCCTGTCTATGTCCTTTTGCAGATTTTTTGTGTCCTCCTCACACATTGCTTTTCCTCCTATCTTTGTATCGTCAGCAAACTCAGCTACATTAACTCAGTCCCTTCTTCCAAGTCGTTAATATAGATTGTAAATAGTTGGGGTCCCAGCACTGATCCCTTCAGCACACCACTAGTTACTGTTTGCCAACCGGAGATTGAACCATTTATCCCGACTCTCTGTTTTCTGTTAATTAGCCAACCCTCTATCCATGCAAATATATTACCCACAACCCCGTGAACTTTTATCTCGTGCAGTAACCTTTTATGATGGGGAGAGAGAGAGTGGAAGGGGGGGCGGGGGGGAGAGTGAGAGAGAGAAAGGGAGAAGGGGAGAGAGAGAAGGGGAGAATCTGAAAGGAATGGGAAAAATGAGCGAGAGGAGATGGAAAGTGAAAAGGCAGAAGCGGGAGAAATGAGAGTCACATATTTAAATACAAAACTAACTTTGAGTAGGCCCCAGTGAGATTTAAACTCACTACCCCTGGTTTACTAGACCAGTGCTCTCACCCCTGAGCTATGGAGCCACCTGTCCTGTGAAAAACAGGGGAAGGAGCAGGAAAGAGAGGGGAAGGGAAAAGAGAGAGTGGAAGGAGTTCGAGAGGGAAGGGGAAAGAGAGGGAGGGGAAGGAGTGAGAGAGAGGGAAGTGGAGATTGGGAGAAGGAGAGAGGGGCAGGGGAGAGAGAGAGGGAAGGGGAAAGAGAGGTTATGGGAAGAGAGGGGGAAGGAGTGCGAAAGAGAGGGGAAGGGGAGAGAGCGGAAGGGGAGAGAGATGGGAAGGAGTGAAAGAGGAGTAAAGGGAGAGAAAGGAGAAGGGGAGAGAGGGGGGAAGGGGTGAGAGAGAGGGGGGAAGGAGAGAAAGGAGAAGGGGAGAGTGGGGGGGGAAGGAGTGAGTGAGAAGGGGAAGGGGAGTCAGGGAGGAAGTGTGAGAGGAAAGGAAAAGAGAGAGGGGGAGGGGAAAGAGAGGGGGGAAGGGGAGAGAGAGTGTGTAAGGGAGGGAAAGGGAGGGAAAGGGAGGGGAAGGGGAGTGAGTGGGGAAGGAGTGAGAGAGAGGGGGAAGCGGAGACAGGGAGGAAGTGAGAGTGGAAGGGGAGAGGGAGAGGGGAAGGAGAGAGAAAGGGGCGTGGAAAAAGAGAGGGAGGGAATGGAGATTGAGAGTGTGGAAGGGGAGGAGAGAGAGGGGAAGGAGTGAGAGAGAGGGGGAAGGAGTGAGAGAGAGAGAGCAGAAGGGGAGACTGGGAGGAGGAAACAGGGACAGCGGAAAAAGAGAGGGAAGGAGTGAGAGAGAGGTGGGAGGGGAAAGAGAGGGAGGGGATAAGAACATAAGAAATAGTAGCAGGAGTAGGCCATTCGGCTCCTCGAGCCTCATCCGCCATTTAATACGATCATGGCTGATCCGATCATGGACTCAGCTCCACTTCCCTGCCCGCTCCCCTTATCCCCTTATTCCCTTATCGGTTAAGAAACTATCTATTTCTGTCTTAAATATATTCAATGTCCCAGCTTCAACAGCTCTCTGAGGCAGCGAATTCCACAGATTTACAACCCTCTGAGAGAAGAAATTCCTCCTCATCTCAGTTTTAAATGGGCGGCCCCTTATTCTAAGACCATGCCCCCTAGTTCTAGTCTCCCCCATCAGTGGAAACATCCTCTCTGCATCCACCTTGTCACGTCCCCTCATAGTCTTATACGTTTCGATAAGATCACCTCTCATTCTTCTGAATTCCAATGAGTAGAGGCCCAACCTCCTCAACCTTTCCTCATAAGTCAACCCCCTCATCTCCGGAATCAACCGAGTGAACCTTCTCTGAACTGTCCCCAAAGCAAGTATATCCTTTCGTAAATATGGAAACCAAAATTGCATGCAGTACTCCAGGTGTGGCCTCACCAATACCCTGTATAACTGTAGCAAGACTTCCCTGCTTTTATACTCCATCCCCTTTGCAATAAAGGCCAAGATACTATTGGCCTTCCTGATCACTTGCTGTACCTGCATACTATCCTTTTGTGTTTCATGCACAAGTAACCCCAGGTCCCGCTGTACTGCGGCACTTTGCAATCTTTCTCCATTTAAATAATAACTTGCTCTTTGATTTTTTTCTGCCAAAGTGCATGACCTCATACTTTCCAACATTATACTCCATCTGACAAATTTTTGCCCACTCACTTAGCCTGTCTATGTCCTTTTGCAGATTTTTTGTGTCCTCCTCACACATTGCTTTTCCTCCCATCTTTGTATCGTCAGCAAACTTGGCTATGTTACACTCAGTCCCTTCTTCCAAGTCGTTAATATAGATTGTAAATAGTTGGGGTCCCAGCACTGATCCCTGCAGCACCCCACTAGTTACTGTTTGCCAACCGGAGATTGAACCATTTATCCCGACTCTCTGTTTTCTGTTAATTAGCCAACCCTCTATCCATGCAAATATATTACCCTCAACCCCATGAACTTTTATCTCGTGCAGTAACCTTTTATGATGGGGAGAGAGAGAGTGGAAGGGGGGGGCGAGAGAGAAAGAGAGCTGAAGGGGAGAGTGAGAGAGAGAAAGGGAGAAGGGGAGAGAGAGAAGGGGAGAATCTGAAAGGAAAGGGAAAAGTGAGAGAGAGGAGATGGAAAGTGAAAAGGCAGAGGCGGGAGAAATGAGAGTCACATATTTAAATACAAAACTAACTTGGAGTAAGCCCCAGTGAGATTTGAACCCACGACCCCTGATTTACTAGACCAGTGCTCTAACCCTGGAGTTATGGAGCCACTTGCTTTGGAAAAGATAAGGGAAGGAGCAGGAAAGAGAGAGGAAGGGAAAAGAGAGAGTGGAATGAGTGAGAAAGAGGGAAAGTGGAGAGAGAGGGAGGGGAAGGGGAGAGAGGGGAAGGAGTGAGAGAGAGGAGAAGGGGAAAGAGAGGGAGGGGAAGGGGAGAGAGCGAGGGAAGGGGAAAGAGAGGTTAAGGGAAGAGAGGGGGAAGGAGTGCGAAAGAGAGCAGAAGGGGAGAGAGCGGAAGGGGAGAGAGATGGGAAGGAGTGAAAGAGAGCGGGAAAGGGAGAGAAAGGAGAAGGGGAGAGAGGGGGGAAGGAGTGAGAAAGAGGGGGAAAGTGAGAGAAAGGAGAAGGGTGGGCGGGGAAGGAGTCTGAGAGAGGGGGAAGGGGCGAGAGGGGGGAAGGAGTGAGAGGGAGGGGGAAAGGGAGACAGAGAGAGGAAGGGGAGAGAGAGAGGCGGGGAGAATGTAGAAGGGCAGAGAGAGGGGAAGGAGTAAGAAAGAGGGAAGAGAGAGGGGAAGGGGAAAGAGAGAGTGGAAAGAGTGAGAGAGAGGGGGAAGGGGAGAGAGAGAGAGAGGGAGGGGTAGGGGTGAAAGACGGGAAGGAGAGAGACGAGGAGGGAAAAGAGGGGGTTAGGGGACGGGGAGAGAGAGTGTGTGACGAAGGAGTGGGAAGGAATGAGAGAGAGGGATGGGGAGAGGAAAGAGACGGAGAGAGAGAGAGAGAGAGAGTCGAAGGGAGGAGAGAAGGGAAGGAGTCAGATCGGGAGGGGAAGGGGAGAGAGAGAGACAATCTGAAAGGAAAGGGAAAAGAGAGTGAGACAGAGAAAGATGAACAATGAATTTAAATACTAAACTAATTTGGAGTAGGCCCCAGTGAGATTTGAACTCACGACCCCTGGTTTACTCGACCAGGGCTCTAACCCCTGAGTTATAGAGTCACCTGCTTAGATGAGAACAGGGGAAGGAGCAGGAAGGAGAGAGAGAGGGGAAGGAGTGGGAAAGACCGGGAGGGAGGGGAAGGGGAGAGAGTGAGGAAGGAATGAGAGAGTGGGGGAAGGGGAGAGAGAGAGGGAGCAGGGGAGAGAGAGAGTGGGGTGGGGAAAAAGAGGTTGAGGGGAAGAGGGGAAAGGAGTAAGATAGGGAGGGGATTTGAGTACAGGGGCAGGGAGGTGTTACTACAGTTGTACAGGGCCTTGGTGAGGCCACACCTGGAGTATTGTGGACAGTTTTGGTCTCCTAACTTGAGGAAGGAAGTTCTTGCTTTTGAGGGAGTGCAGCAAAGGTTCACCAGACTGATTCCTGGGATGGTGGGACTGACATATCAAGAAAGACTGGATCAACTGGGCTTGTATTCACTGGAGTTCAGAAGAATGAGAGGGGATCTCATAGAAACATATAAAATTCTGACGGGTTTAGACAGGTTAGATGCAGGAAGAATGTTCCCGATGTTGGGGAAGTCCAGAACCAGGGGTCACAGTCTAAGGATAAGGGGTAAACCATTTAGGACCGAGATGAGGAGAAACTTCTTCACCCAGAGAGTGGTGAACCTGTGGAATTCTCTACCACAGAAAGTTGTTGAGGCCAATTCACTAAATATATTCAAAAAGGAGTTAGATGTCGTCCTTACTACTCGGGGGATGGCGAGAAAGCAGTACTGAAGTTGAATGTTCAGCCATGAACTCATTGAATGGCAGTGCAGGCTCAAATGGCCAACTCCTGCACCTATTTTCAAGTGAGAGGGAGAGAGAGAGGAACAATCTGAAAGGAAAGGGAGAAGAGCTGGACAAAGGCAAAGAATGATGGACAGTGTATTACAATATTGAGCAAATTTTGCATAGACCCCGGTGAGATTTGAACCCACAACCCCTGGTTTACTAGACCACTGCTCTAACCCCTGAGCTATGGAGCTACATGATTTAGGAAAGACAGGGAGAAGGAGCAGGAAAGAGGCGGTGGGGGGGGAAGGGAAAAGAGAGAGGTGAGGAAAGAGAGGGAGGGAACGGAGAGAGAGTGTGTGGCGAAGGAGTGGGAAGGAATTAGAGAGAGGGGGAGAAGGGGAAAGACGCAGGGGAAGGGAGAGAAAGTTGAAGAAATCAGAGAGAGGGGAAAGGGGAGACTGGGAGGGGGAAAGGGAGATTCAGGGGAAAGAGGTGGAAGGAGAGAGTGAGAGACAATCTGAAAGAAAAGGGAAAAGCAAGAGAGACAGGCAGAGAAAGATGTATGATGAATTTACACACCACATTAATTTTGAGTAGGCCCCAGTGACATTTGAACTCATGACCAGTGCTCTAACCCCTGAGCTATGGAGCCACCTGTAACACCAGCTCCTGTTTACATCTTACTATTGTTAACAAGGAGATGGGGCCCGAATAATCATTCTCGGTGATTCATCCCTGAACATTGACAGAATCTTCCAGCACACAAGGAGGGCCATTCGGCCCATCGTGTCTGTGTCGGCTCTGTGAGAGAGATTATTCCCCTCGCCCCCCGCTCTTTCCCCACAGCCCGGCAAGTATTTATCCCATTCCCCGGTGAAAGTTATGACTGGGATCAATTCTGAGGGACAGGATAAACCTACATTTAGAAAGACACAGATTAATCAAGGTCGGTCGGTGTGGATTTGTTCAGGGAAGGCCGTGTCTGATTAACTTGATTGAGTTGTTTGAGGAGGTAACAAGGAGGGTCGATGAGGACAAGAGAAATACAAGGACTAGCACCAACCCTTGTCCATGGCCTTCTTCGACCTCACAAAGGCCTTTGACACCGTCAACCGCGAGGGTCTATGGAGCGTCCTCCTCCGTTTCGGCTGCCCCCCAAAAGTTCGTCACCATCCTCCGGCCTGCTCCACGACGACATGCAGGCCGCGATCCTGACCCAACGGATCCATCACAGACCCCAATCCACGTCCGGACCGGGGTCAAGCAGGGCTGTGTCATCGCCCCCAACCCTCTTCTCAATCTTCCTCGCTGCCGTGCTCCACCTCACAGTCAACAAGCTCCCCGCTGGAGTGGAACTAAACTAGAGAACCAGTGGGAACCTGTTCAACCTTCGCTGTCTCCAGGCCAGGTCCAAGACCACCCCAACCTCTGTTGCCGAGCTACAGTACGCGGACGACGCCTGCGTCTGCTCACATTCAGAGGCTGATCTCCAAGTCATCGTCAACATCTTCACCGAGGTGTACGAGAGCTCGGGCCTTACACTAAACATCCGTAAGACAAAGGTCCTCCAGCAGCCTGTCCCCGCCGCACAGCACTGCCCCCCAGTCAGCAAGGTCCACGGCGCGGCCCTGGACACCGGGGACCATTCCCCAAACCTCGGGAGTCTCTTATCAACAAGGGCAGACATTGACCACCAGATCCAACACCACCTCCAGTGCGCCAGTGCAGCCTTCGGCCGCCTGAGGAAAAGAGTGTTTGAAGACCAGGCCCTCAAACCTACCACCGAGCTCATGGTCTACAGGGCTGTACTGATACCCGCCCTCCTGTATGGCTCAGAGACATGGACCATGTACAGCAGACAGCTCAAGTCGCTGTAGAAATACCACCAACGATGTCTCCGCAAAATCCTGCAAATCCCCTGGGTTACGTACCGAGAGATGGAAGGTGGGATTAGGCTGGGTAACTGTTCTTCCGACCGGCACAGACACGATGGGCCGAATGATCTCCTTCTGTCTCATAATGTTCTCTGATTTTATTATTTTGGTTCGGCAAGGTTACTAACGGTTATGGAACCGAGGTTGGTAGATGGAGTTAAGATGTGGATCAGCCCTGATCTAATTGAATGGCGGAACAGGCTCGAGGGGCTGTGACAAAGAGAGACACAGAGATGGAGAAGGAGAGACAGTGACGCAGAGGGAAGAGAGAGAGAGCAACAGGCAATGAGAGAGGGAGAGAGACAGAGAGAGGGGAAAGGCAAAAGCGGAGAGACAGAGTGAGAAGCTGGGAGACGGAGAGAGGAATAAGGCGTGAGAAAGATTGGTGAAGGGGGCAAGAAGGTTCCTGTAGTTCTCGGGTCGGTCTCAGAGATGTTTAATATTTATAATTAAATCTCTAGTTAATTGACAGTGAATTTAAATACTGAGCTAATTTTGAGTCGGCCCCACTGAGATTTGAACCCACGACCCCTGGTTTACGAGACCAGTGCTCTAACCCCTGAGGTATGGGGCCACCTGCCCTGGGCTGTGGGTCAGTCCCCAGTTAGTGCTGTGTGTTTGAAGAATGAGGAGGGGTCAGTGAAACGCTCAGATTGTGTCTCATCCCCCAGACTCCTGCCTCCGTCTCTTCAATATTCACTTCTCAACATCGATATATCGGGTCTTTCACGTAGTAAAACATCCCAAGGCAACTCAGTCACACTCTGTCCCAATCTCTCTGTCTCTCTATGTCAGTCTCTCAATCTCACTCTCTCTCTCTATCTTTCACTTTCTCTCTCTCAGTGTATCTGTCTCTCCATCTCTCACTCTCACTCTATCACATGTTCTCTCTTTGTGTCTCTCTTACTATCTCTCACTTTCTCTCTGTCTGGCGAGGAGGAAAGAGAGAGAGGGGATAGGAAGAGAGGGAAGGGGGAGAGGGGGAAAGGGAGAGAGGGAAGGGGAGAGAGGGGGAAAGGGAGAGGGGGAAGGGGAGAGAGGGGAAAGGGGTCAGATGGAAACGAAAAGCGAGGGTGAGGGAGGAGGCAGTGGAGTGAGAAGGGGATAGAGAGAAGGGAAGGGGAGAGAGAGGGGAATGAGTGAGGGAGAGGGAAGGGGAGAGAAAGGGGGAAGGAAAGTGGAGAGGAAGTGGAGAAAGAGTGGGGAAAGAGGAGAGAGGGGGAAGGAGTGAGAGAGAGGCGTAGGAGTGAGATATAGAGGGTAACGTGTGTGTAAGAGTGGGAAGGGGAGAGAGAGCGAGGGGGAGGAGAAAGGGAATGGGAGAGAGGCTGGAAGGTGAGAGAGAGGGAAGGCGAGAGAGTGATGGGGAGAGAGTTGGAAGCGGGAAGAGGGGGGAAGGAGAGTGAGAGACGGGGAAAGCAAGATAGCAGGAAAGGGAGAGAGGGGTAAAAAGATGCAGACCAGGTCATGATGGGGAAGGGTGAGAGAGATTTGGAAGGGGAGCCTGTTGTTCCAGAGTCTGTCTCGGAGCTGTAATATTTATAATTCAACCCTTGTTAATTGAAATACTGGGCTAATTTTAAATAGCTTCGAGTGAGCCAACTGCTCTGAGAAAGGCAGGGGAAGGAGCAGGAAAGAGAGAGGAGAGGAAAAGAGAGAGTGGAAGGAGTGAGAGAGAGGGGGAAGGGGAGAGAGAGGGAGGGGAAGGGGAGAGAGGGGAAGGAGTGAGAGAGAGGGGGAAGGGGAGAGAGAGGGAGGGGAAGGGGAGAGAGGGGAAGGAGTGAGAGAGAGGGGGAAGTGGAGACTGGGAGAAAGAGAGAGAGGCAGGGGAGAGAGCGAGGGAAGGGGAAAGAGAGGTTAATGGAAGAGAGGGGGAAGGAGTGCGAAAGAGAGGGGAAGGGGACAGCGCGGAAGGGAAGAGAGATGGGAAGGAGTGAAAGAGGGGTAAAGGGAGAGAAAGGAGAAGGGGAGACGGGGGGGAAGGAGTGAGAAAGAGGGGTAAAGGGAGAGAAAGGAGAAGGGGAGAGAGGGGGGAAGGAGTGAGAGAGAGGGGGGAAGGAGTGAGAGAGAGGGGGAAGGGGAGACAGGGAGGGGAAGGGGAGAGAGAGAGTCGGGGAGAATGTAGAAGGGGGGAGAGAGGGGAAGGATTAGGAAAAAGGGAAGAGAAAGGGAAAGGAAAAGAAAGGGAGGGGAAGAAGAGAGAGAAGGGGAGAATCTCAAAGGAAAGGGAAAGGAGAGAGAGACAGGAGGGCACCTGCTCTGGGAAAGACAGGGGAAGGAGCTGGGGAGAGAGAGAGGGGAAGGGAGGGAGAGAGGGAAAGGAGTGAGAGAGGGAAGGAGAGAGAGTGAAAGGCAGGAGAGAGAGAGAAGGGGAGACAGAGGCAGGGAAGGGAAAGAGGGAGTGGATGGGGAGAGTGAGGGGAAGGAGAGGAAGGAGAGAGAAAAAAGCGAGGGAGAAGGATAGAGAGCGAGGGGGAAGGAAAGAGGGTGGGGTGAGGGAGGTGGAAGGGGAGAGAGGGGAATGAGTGAGAGACGGGGAAAATGAGACAGAGAGAGAGGGAGAAAAAGATGTAGAATGGGGAAGGGAGAGAGAGATTTGGAAAGGGAGAGTGAGTGTAAGAGAAATGAGCCTGTTGATCCATGGTCGGTCACAGAGCTGTTTAATATTTATAATTAAAGCTGTTGTTAATTGACAGTAAATTTAAATACTGAGCTAATTTTTAGTAGGCCCCAATGAGATTTGAACCCACGACCCCTGACCCCTGAGCTATGGAGCCACCTGCTCTGTGAAAGACAGGGAAAGGAGCAGGAAAGAGAGGGGAAGGAAAAAGAGAGGGTGGAAGGAGTGAGAGAGAGGGGGAAGGGGAGAGAGAGGGGGAAGGGGAGAGCGAGGGGGAAGGGGAGAGAGAGGGGGAAGGGGAGAGTGAGTGTAAGAGAAATGAGCCTGTTGATCCAGGGTCGGTCACAGAGCTGTTTAATATTTATAATTAAAGCTGTTGTTCATTGACAGTAAATTTAAATACTGAGCTAATTTTTAGTAGGCCCCAATGAGATTTGAACCCACGACCCCTGACCCCTGAGCTATGGAGCCACCTGCTCTGTGAAAGACAGGGAAAGGAGCAGGAAAGAGAGGGGAAGGGAAAGAGAGGGTGGAAGGAGTGAGAGAGAGGGGGAAGGGGAGAGAGAGGGGGAAGGGGAGAGAGAGGGAGGGGAGAGAGATGGGAAGACGAGAGAGGGAGGAGACAGGGGAGAGAGAAAGGAAGGGGAGAGAGAGGGAGAATGGGGAGAATCTGAAAAGAAAGAGAAAAGAGAGAGAGAGGAGAGAGGGGATGGAAGATAGGGGAAGGGAAGAGGGAGAGTGAAAAGGCAGAAGGGGCAGGGAAGCGAGTGGGTAGGGGAGAGAGGGGGAGGGGGAGAGAGGGAAGATAGAGGAGGAAGGAGAGAGAGGGCAACGAGTGGGGAGAGAATGAAAGTAGAGAGGGAAGGGGAGAGAGGAGAGAGAGGGGAAGGAGAGACAGGGGAAGGGGAAAGAGAGGGTGAAGGAGTGAGACTGAGCGGGGAAGGGGAGAGAGAGGGAGAATCTGAAAAGAAAGGGAGAAGAGAGAGAGAGAGGAGGGAGGGGAGAGAGGGGAAGGGGAGAGGGTGAGAGGGTGAGAGGGGGGAATGAGTGAGAGACGGGGAAAGTGAGATAGCGGGAAAGGGAGAGAGGGGTAAAAAGATGTAGAACGGGTCGTGATGGGGAAGGCAAAGAGAGATTTGGAAGGGGAGAGAGAGTCTTTTATTCCAGGGTCCGTCTCGGGGATGTTTAATATTTATAATTAAAGCCCTTGTTAATTGACAGTGAATTTAAATACTGAGCTAATTTTAAACAGGCCCCAGTAAGATTTGAACTCACAACCCCTAGTTTACAAAACCAATGCTCTAACCCCTGAGCTATGGAGCCAAATAGCAATACTGGAAGGAGCAGGAAAGAGATAGTGGAAGGAGTGAGAGAGAGAGGGGAAGGGGAGAGGGGGAAGGAGTGAGAGAGAGGGGAAGGGGCGAGAGAGATGGGAATGGGAGACATGGAGGAAGAGAGTGGAAGAGAGGAGGGAAGGAGTGAGAGGGGAACGGGAGAATGGGACAGGGGAATGGGAAAGTGATGGTGAAGGAGTGAGACCGAGCGGGGAAAAAGGGAGAGAGAGTGAAGCCTGTTGTTCCAGGGTCGGTCTTGGGGCTGTTTAATATTTATACTTAAAGCCCTTGTTAATTGACAGTGAATTTAAACACTGAGCTAATTTTAAACAGGCCCAAATAAAATTTGAACCCACGACCCCTGGTTTACTAAACCAGTGCTCTAACCCCTGAACTATGGAGCCACCTGCACCGGAAAAGACAGGGGAAGGAGCAGGAAAGGGAGGGGAAGGGAAAAGAGAGAGTGGAAGGAGTGAGAGAGAGGGGGAAGGGGAAAGAGAGAGGGGAAGGGGAGAGAGATGGGAAGGCGAGAGAGTGAGGAGACAGGGGAGATAGAAAGGAAGGGGAGAGAGAGGGAGAATGGGGAGAATCTGAAAAGAAAGGGGAAAGTGAGAGAGAGAAGAGAGGGGAGGGAAGATCAGGGAAGGGGAGAGGGAGAGTGAAAAGGCAGAGGAGAGAGTGGGTAGGGGCGAGAGAGGGAAGATATAGGAGGAAGGAGAGAGAGGGGACGGGGAAAGAGAAGGTGAAGGAGTGAGACCGAGCGGGGAAGGGGAGAGAGAGGGAGAATCTGAAAAGAAAGGGAGAAGAGAGAGAGAGAGGGGAAGGAGAGAGAGGGAGGGAAGGAGTGAGAGAATGAAAGTAGAGAGGGAAGGGGAGAGAGGAGGAAGGAGAGAGGAGGAAGTGGAAAGAGAGGGTGAAGGAGTAAGACTGAGCGAGGAAGGGGAGAGGGGGAGAATCTGAAAAGAAAGGGAGAAGAGAGCGAGAGAGGGGAAGGAGTGAGAGGGGAAGGAGTGAGAGAATGAAAGTAGAGAGGGAAGGGGAGAGAGGAGGATGGAGAGAGAGGGGAAGGGGAAAGAGAGGGAGAATCTGAAAAGAAAGGGAGAAGAGAGAGAGAGAGAGAGGAGGGAGGGGAGAGGGTGAGAGAGGGGAATGAGTGAGAGACGGGGAAAACGAGATAGCGGGAAAGGGAGAGAGGTGTAAAAAGATGTAGAACGGGTCGTGATGGAGAAGGGAGAGAGAGTGTAAAAGAGACAAGAAGAGAAGAGGGGGAAGGGTGTGAGGGGAGCCTGTTGTTCCAGGGTCAGTCTCGGTGCTGTTTAATGTTTATAATTAAACCCCTTGTTAATTGACGGTGAATTTAAATACTGAGCTCATTTTGAGTCGGCCCCAGTGAGATTTAAACTCACGACTCCTGGTTTACATTACCAGTGTTCCAATCCCTGAAACATACAAAAAGAGAAAATAGGTACAGGAGTCGGCCATTCGGCCCTTCGATCCTGCACCCTCATTCAATAAGATCATGGCTGATCATTCACCTCAGTACCCCTTTCCTGCTTTCTCTCCATACGCCTAGATCCCTTTAACCGTAAGGGCCATATCTAACTCCCTCTTGAATATACCCAATGAACTGGCATCAACAACTCTCTGCGGCAGGGAATTCCACAGGTTAACAACTCTCTGAGTGAAGAAGTTTCTCCTCATCTCGGTCCTAAATGGCCTACCCCTTATCGTTAGACTGTGTCCCCTGGTTCTGGACTTCCCCAACATCGGGAACATTTTTCCTGCATCTAACCTGTCCAGTCCCGTCAGAATTTCCTTCGTTTCTATGAGATCCCCTCTCATCCTTCTAAATTCCAGTGAATAAAGGCCCACTTGATCCAGTCTCTCCTCATATGTCAGTCCAGCCATGCCAGGAATCAGTCTGGTGAACCTTCACTGCACTCCCTCAATTGCAAGAATGTCCTTCCTTAGATTAGGAGACCAAAACTGAGCTATGGAGACACCTGCTCTGGGAAAGACAGGGAAAGGAAAAGAGAGTGGAAGGGAAAAGAGAGAGTGGAAGGGGAGAGAGAGGGGCAAGGGGAATGAGAGGGAAGGGAAAGGAGTTAGAGAGAGGGTGGGGAATGGGAGAGAGAGGGGAAGGGGAGAGAGTGGGGAAGGGGAGAGATCGGGGAAGGGGAGAGAGAGGGGAACGGGAGAGAGTGGGGAAGGGGAGAGAGAGGGGAACGGGAGAGAGAGGGGAAGGGGAGAGAGAGGGGATGGGGTAAAAAGATGTAGAACGGTCGTAATGCGATGGAAAGAGAGAGCGGAAAGAGTGGTTAAGGGAAGAGAGGGGGAAGGAGTGAGAAAGAGTGGGGAAGGGGAGAGAGCAGAAGGGGAATGAGAGAGGGGAATCAGAGAGACGGGAAGGGGAAGGGGAGAGAGGGGAAGGAGTAAGAGAGAGGGGGAAGGGGAGACAGGGAGGGGAAGGGGAGAGAGGGGGGAAGGGATGGAGAGAGGGAAAGGAGAGAGAGAGAGGAAGGATTGTGAGAGACGGAAGGAGAGAGAGAGGGGGAAGGGGAGAGGGTGAGGCGAGGGAGGGGGAAGGATGAAGAGGCGAATGAGTGGGAGACGGGGAAAGCGAGACAGTGGGAAAGGCAGAGAGGGGTAAAAAGATGTAGCACGGGTCGTGATGGGGAAGGGAGAGAGAGATTTGGAAGGGGAGAGAGAGTGTAAAAGAGATGAGAAGAGGAGAGGGGTGCCTGTTGT